>NW_015113951.1:111000-153693 GCF_001443285.1 Poecilia latipinna | reverse complement strand
AAAGAGACCACCCACGGAGGGTGAGAGGGGAATTTTTTTAATATCTGTATAAACTACTCGGAATGTGTTGTTTTAAGCAGTGTAATCTACTCGTGGAAATGTACACTGAGGAAACAGAGGTAATTCAAAGGTAATTCAAATTCACTTGTTTCAGAACAAGTTTGGTGCAGTTCAAAGATTTACCAAAAAGAGGCGCCACTGAGCTGTCTTTTTTTCCTCCCTCTTTCTTTACTTGTAGTTTTTTTTACAAGATACTTGTGTTATCAACATTACAATTATGAAAGATAGGCTAGTTTTACAAACATAACCCCGAACCCCTTACCCCACCCCTATTGCTAAACACTTTTTTTCTTTTTTTGTTATATCTATCATATATGGCAAAGTATTACTAACGTCCGGGACTACCAGGACACCCATGTCCACGCCCTGGGGTCTACGCTAAATCACTAGGGGTGTGTGTTGACTGCATCATGAGGAGGAGGAGGAGCACTACAGCAGCCCTTATTACCACCGTGCCTCAGTCCTGCCCTGGACAGCCGAGCAACTCCGACCTCCAAATCACATCTAGAGCTCCTGAACAGGCGGAATTAACCTCAAAAGACTAAAAAAAAAAAATAAAAGAAGTAAAAAATAAAAATCAAACAAAGACATCCAGGGGGATAAAGTTGGAGAACAAAGGATATTTACTGGAATACGACAAATCTGAACGCGGCGCTAATTTTGATTTTGTTGGAATATTTGACACCATGAGGATTTTCCCCGTCGTGCTCCTGCTTGTTCACAGCTTGGGTAAGTGTTCAATGCATTTCGTACAAATACAACAGTATTTGTTTATCTGTACCCCTCCTCTCCCCCCCAATGCCCTAAGTGTTGATTCTTTTTTTTTTCCTTTTTTTTTAAATCTAATCATCTAAGTATCTAATTTTTAAAAAATGTAATCTTAAATCGTTGCTCTCTGTCATGCCATGTTGTTCTGGAGTTAATGGGGTCATCTGTCTATTTTAGATTAAGCTTTATGTAACTGGATACATTTATTTTTAACTCGTATTCTTGCCATGACATTAGCTAAGAGTCTGTCCGTGAAATTTGGGGGTGTGCATGTTTGGGTCTTGCCTCTGGCTACATTTTGTTCCCAAACCACATAAGTACTCAACATTGATTTTTAGCTGCTGTAGTGCTTTGGAGCAAAGCCCAAATAAGCTATTTACTCGTGACCAAACATGGATTAGTAGTGTAACTAAAATCCCCTCCCAATCCCACCTGGAGCTTGCTGGTGTGCAACATGTCTCAACTTGCCCAGCAATCTCTGCCCAGGTGGAGTTCAGTTCATTACCCTCAGAGTAGTAGCTCTGTAGTAGCTTCTGCTTCTGGAACTCAAATTCTCTCTTTCTCTCTCTCTTTTTTTTTTTTTTTTTTGTTCCTCTCTCCTCCAGTTGTGTCCAGACTGGCCAATGGGGCTGCAGTCGACCGGCATGAGGGCGACAGGCAGCGGCACACGTCCATCTTCAACCTTTTAGACACAACCAGGGACCGGAGGGCTGAGGAGGAGGAGCGCACAGGTGCCACAACAGTGCAGCATGGCCAGGACGGCAAGGAAGAGGAGGATGACGATGGATATTACTACGATGATGAGTTTGACGAAATGTCTGGAGACTATGACATGGATGTGCCACGAGGTAAGGCAGGATCTTGAGTTACTGTCTAAAATCCTTCAGTAATTTTTGTCTGCATGCCATTTAATGACCCAACTTACCAACCTCTGAGTAGCTCTTTGAATTAAACTTGGCCATGAAAGTAGCTGAACAGACTGCCTAGTCAATGTTTCAGCCTGTACTTCTAAAAACAAGGGTCTTTATTAAGGTGTATACCTTTATTTGCTCTCTAACACTGGAAATCCTCTTTTACGGTCTGACTAGATCACTGTGCCATACGACCAGCAGTGTGGGAATAAAAGCGCAATAGACGTCAAGAGACATGACAACATTGCTGAGTCCAGACATAGCTGAATGTTTTTTTTCTTTTTTTTTACTTTATTGGTTCAGTTGCCATGTTGAGCAAAGCGCAGGTGCTTGAGCCTTATCAGTAATAACCATACAAAAAACTGGAGTCTTTAGTAATCATGTAAAGACTGCACTTATGCGATAGGGTTTTTATTTTTGCATTGTTGGTGAAGTCACCAGGACAATAAAACTCAAAGCCGAAGTGAGATCATTTGAAGTGACAGTGAGAAAGTGAGGAAGAAACTCAAGTCTCACTCCAGAAGCAACATGTCAACCTTTAAAGGACTGAACTCTACTCATCATTTTTATTATTTTTTGTCATCTTTATTGGTTTAGTCGCCATGTCAAGCAAACCCAAAGACCCGTCATCCCTCCCGGAGCCCCAAAACACAGAAGAAACCCAAAGGAGGGGAAATGGAAGAAAGAAGGGGAAAGGCAAGGGAAGGAAGAGGAATCCCTGCTTGAAAAAGTACAAGGACTTGTGCATTCATGGCACCTGCCAGTACCTGAGGGAAATCCGTGCCCCGTCTTGCGTGTAAGTACCAAAGCTCTGCAAGCACCTTGATGTCACCTACGGAAATAACGGTCACCGACATTAACTAATGGAGTACCTGCTATGCTTGCAGCTGCCATCCAAATTACTCTGGCGAAAGGTGCCAGTTATTTACGCTGCCTGTCCACACCTCGGAGGGCTACAGCAGGACCACGGCTTTAGCAGTGATAGCTGTGGTGCTTTCGTCCGTCTGCCTCACCATCATCGGCCTCTTATTAATGCTAAGGTGAGTAGAACAAGCATTAGACGCCATAAAGAACAATAAAAAAAAAGAGTGAAATAATCTGACTAATCCACCGTTTCTTTTTATTTTTTAAATTATCTTCAGGTTTCACAAGCGTGGAGCGTATGATGTAGAGAGCGAGGAGAAGGTGAAGTTGGGGCTGGCGTCCAACAACTGAAGCCACAAACAGAGGTGAGCGCTTCAGAACTGACTTCTTATCCCAGACGTTACCTAGAAGCTTCTTTGTACCTTCATGAGATTAACCTTTTATTTATTTATTTATTTATTTTTATTTTTTCGCCCTATCAGGCATAAATGCAGAAATTCTACCTCAAACTGGAAAAACAGAAGCGTACTGCAACGGGAGGCCCAGGAGGAAACATGAACGTATGTGGAGATGGGAGCTGAGAGCGCTCAGATGGATGTTCCATGACTGGTCAGCTGTGGGCGACCGGATCGGTATCCCCCGCGGGGCGTCCACTAGATTAGGGGACATCTTCCGGGAAGCGAAATACAGAACGGCTTAGAAGATGGACTGAAGATGGGATCGGCAGGAAGAAAACAAGAAGAAGGGACGACGTTTAGACTCTGCTCTGCTTCGTGACTGCGTGAAAAGAAAACGTTTCAAGTGGAACTGGAAACTTTAAACAGCAAGGATAGCTCAATTTGGACTCTTTTTCTCTCATGAGAAAATGTTTTGTATTTTTCCTGCACACCTCTTTTTTTTTTCTTTTCCTGTACAGTAAACGTTATATTTATAAGTTTAATTTATTTATTTAAATGTATTTATAGGGATATTATTCCCTCAAGTAGTTTTTAAAATTGTAATGTTACAATTCTTTTTATATTTGCTATTGAACAATATTTATTTATGAAACAAACAGGCAGAAAACAAAATCACAAAAAAGCTCTTTGCCTTTATTTACAATTTTCTTTGTGTATCCAACTTTAATTCTGGCAAACCCAAAGTGATCCAAAGCACTGTAATTATTAAATTCCAAATAAACTGTTTATTTGGGTAATTTCTGTTTATTATTATTTTTTTATCTTTGTTTTTTTTGTTAAAATATAAATAACTCCTTGGAAGCTACCAATATCACACCAGGTGGACTCAGTTGGAATATAAAACCAGTGGGCCCCATCGTGTTTTGGGGGCTTTTTGCCCAACGGCACATCGGAGCTGAAGATCAGGGAGATCTCCTTCCCTTAGCTCGACTTTATCCTGCAGGCTCAGGGACTTGAAGGCCAGAAAGTAACGGAGTTTCTGTGTTTGGCTTCTGTTTTCTAAAAGAAAAAAAAAAAAAAAAGGTCAGCAAAGAGTCTTTTTTTCACAAGTTTCTCCACCAACTGTACATATACCACACCCTCTCTTACCTTATGAGTACAGAATCAATACTGAAGTGAAAAATGGCTGTGTGGAGAGAAGTTTAGTTTTTTTTTTGTCTAATCAGAGGAGAGAGTATCACGCTGCCAAAGTAAAAAACAAAAAAAAAAAAAAACAAAACTGAATTAAGGTGTTCAACCCTTTCAAATCCTTATTTGTCATTTTTGAAGTGATGATTTGTGATTGATTTGTTCATTGCAAAATAAAAAAAAAAGAATATCTTGACATTTTGAGTGTTTCCTCATTATTACGTCTCATTATGTTGGTGTGTGATAGTGAGTATATGACAATGATGGGTGCTTAAATACAAGATAACTGGATTTCTCTTGTTGTTTCACCTCTTATCCAAAAGGATTTTTTTTTAGCTTCTGCATCGTTGGAAGGACCTGTAAAGTTGTGGCTTCGGAAATCGCCCAAATGGGTCCGTTAAGGTCACATGAATCACTGGCCCTGCCCTCTATTCATTTAATGTTGGGCTGTTGCCACTTGACAATCCAAACATTTTTACCTAACCATGCCAACATGTGAGCTTTTTTTGGCCACATGCAAAAAAAAAAAAAAAAAAAAAAAAAAGGCAAGTCCAATTGCCTTCTGTTTAACCACTTGAGATTACTCTTCATTTCACAAATGAACAGATTCAGATGTTCCATGCTTTCAGCGCATCTCGTAAGTGAGGTCAACTTTATTTTTGCCCTTTTTATCAACTTCCTGACTTGGCCCACACATTTATGCCTGTATGGAGATACCATCGCTTTGCTCTTTTGTCCTGCTCAGGACCTGTAATTATAGTAAACACAATATTTTTATTTCCTTTCGTCGTGACGTATTTTGCAACCTTTATTCGCCACAGCACCTGCATCCTGGCCTGCAGGGCTATTATGTCCTGCTGCCTTTAAAAGGCAAATATTAGTTTGAGCTGTACATGGAGTGACCGTGTTTATTAAGTTTAGCTTCAGTCGGACAATTGTGGCGTGACATTAACATGTTGTGTGTAGGGACGGGCTGTCTTGAAATCAGTTTGTTTACCTTGTTGACAGCATCATCGGTTTCACTGAGAGATCAACCTGGAGTACACTAAAACTTTTGCACGGCCGACGTGTCCCCCTTGAAGACGGCGACTTTTCGGACGTCGTTAAAACAGAAGCGATTTCTCCAACTCCAAAAGCTGGCGATCATGACCACAACCGTGAGCCAATCAGAACTCTGCCCACGAAGTCCTCAGTTTATTACAGACTGACTTGCAGAAAGAAGAGTTTCTAAGATATTTATTGATAAAAAAAATAATTAAAAAAATCAACTTTTTAATGAGTAAGCAGGCACTGCTTACACTGGTCAGCACTTTCCCTCTTCTTTTATTGCTATTCTCTACAGTTACCATCTGTAAACCAGTTCTGTTTTTGTCACGTGTTGTTTTATTAACAGTTTCAAATAGGTTTCTTAATATATTTGTAGTTTTAAAGGTGAGCATTTGAAAAGCTCACAAGCCAAACTAATCCTGCTGCAGGGTCTTTGATCATAATAACAGCTCATTTTACTGTTTGCGTGACTTTTGTTTGATGTGTTATGCTCTCTGATTAAAAAGCAGCCCCTCGTCAGAATGCCAACCTTTTGTAGCACAGATGCAAGGTGTGTAAAGCAGGGAACTCCTGATGCATACTTCGCAGCTTCACGCACTTCATTACTCACACAGGCAAACAGCTGGTGTGTTCAAAGAGTTGCATAGCGTAACATCAGGAGGCCCACAACGCCAAATCGGTTCAGAAAGACCGCGGAGGGCAAGTACCAGCAGCCGGTGTAGCTTTTTTCGCTTGCCTGCATTTAACAGAGGTAGGGATGGAAAAAAAAAAAAGAAGGAAAGAAAAAAGCCCCCAGCTGGACTCAAACGAAGCCAAAGTTTAGTCATCCCTTGAAGTCAAGTCATCTCCTACACGGATGTTGTTACCGGTGCTGTGTGTGCGTAATTTTGTGTGTGAGCGGGAATGCCTCAGCTCTGACTCTGTGTGGTTTGCTTGGGTTAACCAAATCATTAAAGGCAAAAAGAATTCACTGTAAAGCATACATGTTTACCAGCTGATGCTCTTCAGGCCTGTTTGTTGGTTGGTTTGACTGCATGCTTTCTATGTTTTAGTGAATAAACAAGACACTCAACCCCAATGGTTGCTCTGGTTGTTGTAGTTAAAAGCAGACGTTCAGCCTGACCGAGGGTGTGGCACCTGATTTAAGATGTAACTTTCGTCATAGCATCTGTTGAGAAATCGAAAAATAGAAGTTCGGCTTGGTTTCTTTCCTGGGAAAAAAAAAAAAAAAAAGCCCAAAAGCTTTTGATTTTTTTTTTTTTTTTGAAAACAGATGGGGAAAAAAAGCACATATGTCTTTGCCAGTACTTTCAGATTGGATAGAACTTCTCAAAATGATTCATACCCCCTTCAACCTGTTTGAAATCCATCACATTTCATCCACAACCTTTCAATGTTACAATGTTTTTTATTTTACATTTTATGCAATAAACCAGCAGAAAGTAGTGCATACTGCAATTCAAAAGGTAAAGTATAAGTTTTGAATTTTCTATTTTCAGAAGATTGAAGAATAGACAAAGCTTGGTATACTGTTCTAACAAATTATACTTATAAAGTGCTTTTTAGGACACTCAAAAACATTTTCCGAGGCAAGGGAATTACAAACAAGATAAACAAATTGCTGCAAAGTAAATGTGGGAATTCTGCTTTATCACATGAAATAAAAAAAAAGAAAGACCCTGATGTTTTTGTTTTTTAAAAGTTGCACTGTGACAGTTGCCTTTTGCACAGCACTGTATGTGTGTATTTACAAGGCACACACACACACACGCACCCACGCATGCACACGCACGCACACACACGCACGCACACATTTTACAGTAGTGAAGCCACCTAATCCAGGCCTCTCAATGTCAAGTAGCAGAACGCCCAGAAATAGTGATGTAGAGTCATGCTCACATAGCTGCTATTCCCGGGGCTGATGGTCACTGAAGAGCTAGAATGCTGAGCGAAAACTGGGAGTTCACTGCCCACTCTTCCTGGGACGACTGGTGACTCTGAGCCAGGAAATCAAGCCGGACACAATATGCCATTTTCCTACTTGTAGGTTTGGCTCCACAGAGTCTAAATATGTGGTTTGCACTCACCTTCTTGGTGTTTTCCAGCGTTCCTAGAGAAAGAGAGAGAGAGAGAGAGAGAGAGAGAGAGGCTCAGAGGGGATATTTTCACAGCTTGGGAGGCATTTCCTTACAGGTTGTCCAAAATTCATTGGAAAGAGCGAGATTCATTGTGTGCCTGAAGCCTTTGGGACGTAACAGTCAAACTGGCATCGGTTCATTTCTGTTTCAGGATGGTAAACAGTATGCTACCAACAGAAAGACTACAGGGAAATGTAAAATTAGTAAACAAAAGACATTTAGAAAAGCCGCATCTCTTTACTACCATCTGAATCCATTAGTGTTCAATTGATATAATGGCAAACAGAGTGCAGTGGTCAGGCGCAGCAGCACTTGTAAATACATTGCATTAGTGTAAGGAGGTTGTGCTTGTTGTGAAAGGTGCTTCCTGTCCCGCTGAGAAGCAACAATGGGTAGTTTCCACCCTGACACGGAAGTGCGCACGCCAACAGTTGCAAATATAATCATGCCTTTACCGGATCTCATAAACGGGAGCGCGTTATTACCTGGAATCAACAAATGTGTGTTTATGTAGGTGTGTGTGTGTGTGTTTCAGAATCAGCCTGAAAAGCTCAAGGATACAGTTTAGTACTGAAGTGAGTCAAGTGAGTTTGTGCGATGCGCCACAAGCTATGATCGGCCTTTGCGATAGTTAACGTCGGTGCACCACTGAGGCCTGATTGATGAGGTGGTGACAGAAACTCAAACATTGTCGCATGACAACTGGGAGTCTACGATGGATGAGTGTGTTGCGTGGCATCTGTGTGACCCCCGTTTGCACAAAGGCAAACCGCAGGGGAGGAGGGCGGGGTGCGGAGGGCGACAGGACCCCGCCGAATGAGTGAAAGGTCAAAAAGGTAACACGAGAGGGAGGAGAGCTAGATGAAGAGAGGAGGATGGAGAAGGGGTCAAGGTGAGAACCTCTAGTTTGTGGGGTGCTGACTTGTCTTCACTCACGTTAAATAAAAAAGAGATTGAAGTGTCAGAGCACTCTGTCGGTAGCTATTATAGCCCTCCGTCTTCCGCTTTCTGGCCTTTACCCTCCTCTTTCCTGTGAATTAGCTGCTCGCTTTCCTCATTCCGGCCCTGAATGACTCCCGTATTCTCTCCCCATTTCCACATCCGTTTCCTGTCTTCTCTCACTTTACCTTCTCTACAACTGAAGAGACAGTATGGTCATAGTAGTGCATGAGGAAGTTAAGAAAGGCTAAATCGGCTACTGAATTGAAATGAAAAGATGCATCTCATTCAGTTTTGTGGTTCCTCTATTCACCGCCAAACCATCTTCCTTACCACAGCGTCAACTGCTTCAAAGACACGAACTGCTGTTCATTGCCATTGCTTCAGAGTAATAACAATAAGGCTTCTGTTTTTAGTACTCAAGACTTTAAGTTGATGATCTCTGCTTATTTCTCAAATGGTCAAAATGTTGTTTATTATAGTAAATTAGAAGCTTTCTGCTGTTTTTTGTTCTTTCTTAATTTCTTGCACACCTTGGTTAACAGTAGGACTTGTGAAAAAGCACTCTTACTTTATGAAGTTAATTTAAGAATTCAGTAATTGTTCCCTGTGTTGGTCTCAAATGTAATTCATCATTTTAATGATCTCCCACAACTTCTTCATGAGCTTCAATGTTTATAGTTTATTGCATACATCCCACAGCTCTGTTTTTAGATCATTTGTCTACTAAATATATTTATCTGCAAAAGTAAATGGCAAAAGCACTTTTGATTTTGATCGGAGTATGTGTCGCCTGCTCTCAACAACACATCAGAGTCGAAGGCAAGAGGAGGGCATGTTCTCTTTTATTACGCGGTCTCACGGATTTGAAGACCGGCAGATAAAGGCCCTTCGGTTTCTGTTTGTAAAAGCAGGTCAATAAAGGCGATTGCAGTTCTCTGTGCGTGTGGTGCAGTCGCTCTCACTACGTGAGCAGAACAGAGTCCAGTATCAAATGCGCAGTGGCAGCAACTGGGTGAGGACGTGGGGAGCCGGTTCTGTGTGATGAAAGTAAAAGTGTTTTACCTTCTTTCCGTCTTATTTTCTTTAACATATTATTAAGTTTGTGAAAAGTAGAAATAGGTAACGTTGAAGAACTGTGATAAAAATACTCATCAATTTCACAAAAAAGAAGAAGAAGCATTTTAACTATGGTTGCTAAAACCAAGAGTTGGGAAAATAAAAGTAACCTAAACAGAAGAATATGAGTTTATTTTATCCCAAGTCTACTAGAATGAGTAAGTGACTTGTATCCAGAAACAAACAAGAAAGAACCTGCAGCTTCACAAAGAAAGGATCCCCTGCAAATGTGCTTCATCACTGCGCAGTTTTGAACGAGTTTTACACACGTCAAGACCTTTCAAGTGGACGTTTTTACGATTTCAAGCGAAACGCAAAGCAAGGCTGTCAAAGCTCAGGTTTTTGCCCGAGTCCCCTCGCATTTCTGATGGCTGTGTTGTGTCTGACGGCGTTGCTGAAAAAGCATCTCCGCTTGCTCCCGAAGCCAAGAGCAGCTGGGCCGGGATGCCAACAGATTCCCCGCTGCTGATGTCACCCTGCTGGGCAGACACTTGTTATGTATCATGGTCACACTATTAAATTCTCACTGGAGTCTATTTAGGCCCTACTAAGCCCGACGGCTGCATCATGTTACTTACTCTGTAAAACGAGAGGACCGAGGGACTGGAGCTGGGTTTAAAAGGGAAAGCAGGCAGGTGATCAGAGGGCAAGGGAGAAGAAAAAAAAATAAACTGAGAGGACTGAGAGAACTTATTTAGCCAATCTGGTCTGACATGCACTCAAACACAATGAAGAAAATCATTTAAACGACAATATCCCGGAAAGTAGACAGGAAGGTGTGATGACTCTATGCTTGACTCATCTGTTTTTCCCACTCCTTACAATATAGCCTGCGGTTTTGTGTTAAAAAAAAAAAAAAAAAAAAAAATCCTCTCATATCCGCCCAGGGGGCACATGCGTGGGGAGGGGCAGGGGCATTCTGGTGGTTTTAGAGGATCAGCCGAACGCGTGCAGGCTGGCTGAGTTGGCTGACACCGCAGCTTATGACAAAGGAGGGGCCGTCGGATGTGAGGGGCAGGCAGCAGGCTCCGGTTACCTCAAGGAGCGAGCTTCACGCTTGTTCCTCTTCATTGTGTTTCCTTTGCGGTTGAGCTGTGTTTGTAACTCCGTAACTCTTTGACACCATTCCTCACTCCCACGGCAAACACTCTTAAGAAATCTTCATTGTCATGCTTTGATCCCGAGAGGACTGCAGAAAAACAAAAAGTTCAGGGATTTTCCCTGTGGAGAAATACATCTTCATACCTGAGCTGTGACTTTACCAAAAGGCAAACTCAACTTGCCTCGTTCCATGCAAAACAATGATTAGCTAGTCTACCTGGAAGGCTTATACTTCTTACCCTTGTTCATTAAAATACTTATTTCTTCTGCGTAATAGGCTGACCTATTGACTTCAGTTGCATTTTCACATGTAAAGTTGACAGTTTGGGGTAAAATAGTAGCACCACAACAGATATAGCCGTAAGAACATATTTATTCAACCAATAAGTTTGTTTCCTACAGGAAATGAAATGGGCATTTGTGGGGTTTTTTTTTCTTATGTGCCTTTAGATGACACATGTTGTATTTTAGAACCATATAAATTAACTTAATTGAATTGAAATGTAACCAGCTTATTTAAAAAGGTAAGCTATTGAAAAACGGTATTGCTTAGTTTTAGTACTTTATTTGAAAATGTCATGTCTAAATCTAATATTTACAATTTTTTCAATCAGAAATCAAATCCTTATTTTGGCACTAGCAGCCTTTATTTGATAGTTAATTGACAGGAAAGTGGAAGATATGCAGCAAGGGTCACCAAGGCTGGGAATTGAACCTGTGACAGCTGTGTCAAGGACTAAGGCCTCCATATGTGGGATGTGGTTGACCCCTGCACCACCACAGCACACCCCCAAATAAAATGCTTTTAATAATTTCTGATCAACTTGGGTGATGATTTCCAAGTCTGAGGTTGGAAGACGTTCTGGCCGCCATCTGAGTAATGTTGGTCTTAACTATAATTGTAAAACACAAAACAGTCAATTTTGGTTAAATGACACTAAACAGGAGTAGCAATGCTTCAAAATTCACATTTGGCTCAGTATTTTTAAACTACTGCAAGTTTTTCTTCTTTTTCTTTTTTTTTTTTTAAATATAATACAAAATACAATTTGTTATTCTGATTAAATTACATGCATCCCTCATAGATGAAAAGTAAACAATTCAAAATATTGTCCCAGGAGGATTATAATTATTTAATAAAAGTAACTTACTGACAACATCTGGTAATTGTGGGAAGTTATATCAAAACTTTTATAAATCATCATCCTCAGGTAACGATTGAGGACACAAATGAAAGGTTTGAACAGTTTATTAAATTTGCTCTGTGTTGTGGGTGCGACTCCAGATCTCTAAAGACAAGAGGTAAGTGGTTATTGAAGACACAGTGATGTGTTCGGCACATGGACATATGCTGGCAGAGTTTCCAAGAAGGAAGTGTCAGTCAGAGCTGCAGATTTACCCGACATGCTAAAACTTAGAGAGTGAGGGGAGAAAGTAGTCAACGTTGTCATCTCAGTGTGTTCACCTATTGTATATCACAAGCACAGGTTTCCTGAGTAGCACACAGCGCTGGTCAGTGCTCT
The DNA here is from genome assembly GCF_001443285.1 of Poecilia latipinna. Taxonomy (NCBI): domain Eukaryota; kingdom Metazoa; phylum Chordata; class Actinopteri; order Cyprinodontiformes; family Poeciliidae; genus Poecilia; species Poecilia latipinna. The sequence goes on along the minus strand of NW_015113951.1, from coordinate 141,637 downwards.
TATATTTCCAAAGAACCGTTAAAATCTGCAGTGTTGTGTCATTGCTTCTCAAAACAAACTACGTCACTGCAGAGAGTCTGACAATTCTCAAAGAACAAGAAAAAGTGCACTTGACAGATTTGCTGGATGTTCGGCTGACTTTAGCTCATTACGTGATTGAATCAAGAGCCAGCCACATGATTTTAAGCTCTTTGAACTTCTCATCCATTTGCATTCATCCCTCTGACTCTGACAGATTTATACTCCCCCCCTAACCCGCCTAAGCGGCCCACAGACTATTAGAGGTCTGTGACCTCAGCGAGACTTCTCCCTCTGCTGCTCCCTGTCTAAACATCTACTCACTGAAACTCTGTGTGCTGCTTCTTTCTCGCTGTGGCCTTGGGACAGTGTGGGAGCTGTTCAGAGAGCTGGAATGCAGAAGGAGTGCTCAGCTTCTGGAGCAGAGAAAGGCTGAAAAGGGGGATTTTCTTTTTCCCTTGGATGAGATCATGGATGATGGCGCTCCCAGAGCGGGAGCTGAGCTTGTGGCAGACGCGCCCCTGACCTCCCTCTGCACACACACACACACACACACACAGAAGGAACACACACATATACATTATTACATATCCTCAAGGGGATTATGCAGCGACTCCCATTCATGTTTAGTTAATTTCCACTAACCCTATCTAACACTTAAACTCAATTCATATCTCACTCCTAAACCTAACCCATAACCCCCAAAAAAGCACTTTTTCTTTGGGGCCTATAACGGGCAGTCGGTTCTCACGAAGTATATATTAGGAAAATGGTCCTTACGCTGTGGCAACACACACACACACACTTACACACACGTATAGAGGGGATGAGCACGGTTCATGGAAGCAGAGAGACGACATCTAGTTTTCATCTCTGCCCATTACACCCACAGCTAATCTCAAAATCCAGATTGTCCTGTCTTTATCAACACGCCACACACTGCGGCTTTGCAAAAGTCCCCAGTGGACCACTTTAGTGGGCTCAGCCATGCGAGGAGCTCTGCTATAATCTACCCCATTACTGGCAGAGAGATGGAGGTGATTAGTAAACCACGACAATTAGCCCGCTCAGCACCCATATGCTGACACAGCGGAGTCGACGGCAGCACTGTCTCATCTTGAGGAGTGGTCTGTTATGTGGTGCTAAACTAAGTGGATGAGGAGTCTGTGTTCACGCAACGGCAGACGAGACGGCAGGATGATGCTTATTGTGATTCGTCAGCCCCTTGTTACCCGTGTGTGAGACATGGAGACCGGCAATTCCGGCTTTGTACCTCGGTGTGAAAAATATCTCTCTTTCCTGAGCCCCTCTCTCTCGCTCTCCCTCTCTCTCCAAACGTGACTTTTGGGAATTTGACAAACGAAAGCTCTGACAGGGGACATGAGCCTTGGTCTAATTGTGACACATCGCTGTGGGAGCATTTGTTGTTTTTATAGATCCTCTAATCATTCCTCTATGAGCTGGAATAACTGGAACCAGTGTTAGTGCTTGATTACAGCACCGAAGAGGAATAAGCTCAGTGTCTAAGCTGACACATAAAAAAGCAACAGTTTACTCTTCGGCAGTATGTTGTTGACTAGCTGCGGTCCTGATTGTTGACAGTTTGCGGGGTTTGTCTGTCACTGTTCTGTGGCCACAGAGGACTGGCGTTATGATGACAAATCCTTTTCGCACGACAGTGGATTTCACTGAAAAGTCCATGGTTGGACAAACGATCCAGTCATTTTCTGTTGAACTCCTCTGTGATGCAACGCCACTCGAAACACAGGAGTAAGCATCACATGTGGCGCTGGCCAACCAACGTAAGTGAGCCTCTATGCAGATGATAACGCACTGAACCAGAAAAATCGGACTAGATTGCTACGTGGCGTGTAGTTGACGCCTGCATATTTTTTTTTATGTAAGAAAACTGAGTCTACATTTTAACAAACAGCAATGTGATTGTGTTCATGTGTTTTGCCTTTTCAGCTTTCAGTATTGTTTTCGATCTCACCTCGCCGCTAACTCTTCGTTGGAAAACTGTTTCCTGATAACAACAACAAAACAAAGCCACCAAAAGCAGTTTCATCAGATTATTTGTTTGCCAAACAAGTTTGTGTTTTATTAAATTTGTCTATTTAACATCAGCTACAGCCAGCTGTGCTGCTCTGATTGACATTATCAAGATTGGCCTTTCAGGCTTCAGTTGAAGGCAAACAAACAAGACAGTACTTTGCATTGTATTTTTTCCTGGCATTTGAATCTTCTCTCTCAGACTCCTCAGACACCTGCCTTGGTTTCTTCTTCTGTAAGAGAGCTAAATGACTGGTTCACAATGCAGGTTTGTTGGCTGCCGTGTGAGTTCCTTTGCACTAATTATAGACGCCAGCCTGACATCTTTATCGTCACTAAATTCTGTTCCGCCTGAAATGCCCCGATGGTATTTCTGTTGTTGTCTAAATTTGCTCTCAGCTCAGAGGCTGTGGAGCAGCTATGCGTCAGTGCAGGAAAGGCCTGGGAAAAGAATGAGTTTGGTAAACCACTGAGCTGCGGCCCATCTGACCTTAACATCCTCCTGCTTCTGTGCGCATTAAAGTTGTGCTTTCCAACTTGCAGTGGGGTACAGCGTCACCCTCTTGGCTACCAACAAAGACCCCACATCAGTCAGAAGAAAAGGCTGCCACATCAGTAGTCCTTGTTTTAAAAGCATTAGATCACCGTGAGCCCGTTTCAGTAGGAGTCGAGATTAATGAGAAGGAGAATAATGCAAAGTGAGTAAGTATTAACTGCTGTCCACAGCGAATTTCCTATAACAGACAGGAACTGTGGGTTTGAGAGGCTACAAAGAGGCTTCACTGCAACTCCTTATATAGAGACACATAAAGGGAAACTTGAAGTTTACAACGGTCAAAGTTTTCGTCCTTTACTGTAACACATGAGCTCAATGTTTTTCTCTAGAATTAGTGCCCGGCCGCTCTGTCCATCTCTATAGTAACTGCAAGCAATGCCAGGCGGGGAAAACAACATCATAAAAGCTGACTGCAGTGCTTCACAGTCATTATTGGATACTATAGTGGCGTTGGGTGGGAGTAATTGATTGCAGATGTTAGTGAAAGAATGTTTGTGTGCATGTATGTTGTCGGTGTTGTTATATAGCTGACAGTAGAGATGCGTTATGGGTTTTTGCTCAAAGTTAGTCCATCGTCCTCTGGAGCTCCAACATCATAGTTCCAGCAGTTTTCATGCTGAAAAAAAAGTCTACTATTACTAGCACAGATAGTTTTTGGTATACATTTTGTATTGTTATTGCACAGTGACAAAAACATTGCAATACCTAGGTACAAAAATTGAAACTGTACCAGAGAAGAAGCACTAATCTTCTTGACACTCTTCTTGACAATTATACAATTATACATAATAAATCTGTGAATACATACATTTAGTCAAGAGGTTCCGGCTCAAAGATGTTCTTCAACAACCTTTATCTCTAGAGAGAAAATACTGAGAAATACATTCTCAGCCAACAGATCTAGACCCAGAGCTGTTAGGCTCTGACCACAGAGCAAATTATGCTAACTTGATGCTAACTTGATGCTAACTTGATGCTAATTGATGCTAACTTATTTTCAGACATGCAACGAGTAAGTTACCAAAATGTTTGGTTTGGCATGCAAGTGTACCCAGGGATTATAGCAACTTTAACGATTAGTTGAGCGGACCCCAGCTATTTGCAGGTTCAATGTTTGCAGATTAACCTATTTGCAGATTTTTCTTGTGGAATTTAACACAAAATAATTGTGAAAAAAGTATTCAAAAGAAAATGCAGCTTGGGAAGCTGCAGTAAAGCACAGCGTTACGTGGCATGCTTATTTGCTGGCCTTTGCGAAGCTGCCAATTCTCTGCACTGATTGGTTGCATTCCCAAAAGTGGAGATGTGAAAGTGATGTGATCCGTTTTAACTCAGTAAAGTTGGAAAGCTTTCTAATCAACCCTCCTCTCAAAGTTACGGCTGTTGTACGTATAAAATGAGATGATGTCTGCAGGAATTACATGTTTTTATGAAATTCAACTTTATAATCTTCAGTAGTTTAATTCCATAAAATGCAATGAAGTATTTTAATATCTTCTTTTTGGTTGATGTTTGAGGTTAGCTGTGAACATATTCACTCGTATCGTAAATTATTGAGCTTTAGAAGACATGTTGTATTTTTGGATAATTAGACATGTTCTTTAAAATGACACTTAATTACCGAAATAGTGTCACTGACTATCATAAATGAATGTGAAGTTGCTGATTTATTAAAACAATTCATGACACAGTTGCTATAACGATACCTTCAAATTTATTTATTTTTTTGTTTCGCTGACATTTGCGTTGCCCCTCTGCAGTTCTTGACTTGCACATTCCTACATTTTGTCTTTTTTTTACATAGTTTTCCATTCTCTTATCTTGGCATCCAGTTCTCTAAAAATAACCCTTTTATCGAGACCATTGTGCCTATTTATGTCACAGAAAGCAGCCCAACAATGTGTGTCACACTTACTCCTTTCTTTTGCTTTTTATTAGCGTCTTCCTGGTATTTTTTTTTCTACTTTTGCAATCTAAACTCTGCACATTGTTGTCTGTGAGCTGTAAATGACACAGCAAAAGAGAAAAAAAGGGAAAGATCTATGTTTATGTGATTTGGAAGCTTTCGTATGTGACACTGGGTGGATCCTCAGGCAACGGGAGATACGCTGTCTGCACTTAAACAGACCTTTCCCCCTGGCTGATTACCCCAGAGTCATAAACGGAAACCCAGAGCGGGACACCAATGCACAGACAGACACAGACGGAAGCCTACAAACTTGACGACACACCGCTGACCCCCACACGCCCAAGAAAAGGCCGGTCTTGCATAAACACTAAGATTGTTCATTGTTTTCCTTATTTTTCCAGCCGGCCTTGTCGTCACTCAGGGTTTTCTTCCACTTGTCTGTCAGTTTGGTTATTTTCAGAAACTTTCTGCTGAAATGGGTGTTTGTGGCCTCAACTTTGTTGAACACGCTAAATATATAATTTTCTCATAGAGTTAAAAATAAGTAAAAAAATAAATAAATAAATAAAAAGGGGAAGCAGAAGAAAATGAGGATGTGCAGGAATAGCAACAAATGTCTGAACATTGCTTAGAATTAGTGGTACAAGATGCCGTCTAGGTTTGCATGCAAAGAAGCACACAGGACTCTTTAAGCGATAAAAGCTGCCGCCTTCAGTAGCTTAAACTTTTTAAAGGATTTCTCTAATATGCATGTAAGAACCAAGGCGACGCTCAACATATGTTTTGATGAGGGAATAACATTGTAACATGACATAAAGCTCTGTTTACAGTCATAAACTTCGTGTTATTTAACTGAGATTTTATGTTAGTTACTAGTGAAATGCTTAAGTGAAAGAAAAACGGCACAAGTTCTTCAACATGAAGCGACTGAAAATCTAAAAATGTGCAGCTCTGACACCACTAAATAAAATCCAGCACAACCGATTGCATTTAGAGGTAAATTATTGATTTAACAGAGGTCAACCACATGTAATTTATTCTCAGCGTGTACACAGCTCTTATGAGAAGTCCTCAGATGTTTGTTCAGAAATATAAGGTGAGAAAAAGCATCGTGAAGACCAATCAACACAGCTGATAAGTAGGAAGAAAGTTGTGGAGAAATGTAAGTGTTTTAGATTCTGAAACAATTTCCCAAGAGTGGCAAGATTACAGCTCTTAAGCTCACAAGACATCTTCTTGTTTTATGCTGCCACTGACCATGTAGGAACAAGGTACTCTGTGACCAGAATGTTTCCAAGCAACACGATAATGTAATTAGTTAAAGGAAAAAGACTTTGAAGAGCTGTATCAACATTTCCTTCCTTCTTGGTTACAACATTAAAATAACTGCCGTTGTATAATTTTTTTTTTTTTTTGCCAAACTCTAGAGGTGTTGTAAGATTGCTATTTAGAAATAGTAACCAACTCTCAGCACTTCTGATACAACACTGCTTTTTGACATCTCTCTCTCTCAGCCAGTGGAGCTGAGGAATGAATTATGGGCCTCTTTACGAGCTCTGTTTTTATTGAGGTAGGAGGCCAGTTCCTGTAGAAGTTTCAATAGAGATTTATCGTCTGTAAATTGATCAACTTTTATCTTCCACACATTCTTTCCAGGTGCAAACACAGGGTGTGTCAGTATTTGTTAACAGGGTCAGCCAGAGTTCCCTTGGTGATAATAGGATAGTTTACTTTAATATTTATATTATATAACTGAACATGTTTGTGTATTAAAATTTAACATGTTAAGCAGTGTGACCACCAACAGAAGTACGCGAGGATACATTTTTGAACTTTTTTTTTTTTTTTTTTGCTGCAAAAGGGCAATATTTCGTAAACTACACAACAACTTTGAGAAAGAGGATGAGATTTACAGAAAATGAATTTGTTTACACTCAATGTAGGTGAAAAAAAGTCAGTGTTTTTCTGGCTTAAAAACGATGTCAATGTTTTGTGGGAATAATTTTGGCAATCATGAGAGTACATCCTGACCAATGTTTACTGTAAACTTTCAAACTTGCACATGTCGACCTCTCAGACTGACGAGGTGACAAATTGAATGAAATCAGCTTCCTCTTGGCTCATGACACACCGGTTTCTGGACAGGAAGAGGTTTGTACCTGCAGATTTCTTGATTATGTTCCTGTTCATGAGTAACTGTGTTGAGGTTTAAAATATTACAACTCTGAACTCTCACACCATCCGTCTCAAACGGTGAATGAGTCCAGACTGCAAAAAAAAAAAAAAAAAAAAAAATTCCAAAACTTATTCACTGTGCCACCTTCTGACCTGTATTACTCAGAAAAATGACATCTGGGAATGGACAACACATTGACCACTTCCCTTCTTTATTTGAAGCACTGCGGTCAGATCACCATCTTGATTTTCTTTGCAGCGATGATGTCTGTAGCCAATGTGGTTTTCTCTTTTTAATTCTTTCGTATTTTGATGTCAAAAGTCCCTCCACTGACACATTTCTACCTCCGCTGCAATTATTTCTCACAGCTTTCTTTTTTGTCTAATTTGGCTGAGTGTGTGTGGGCGCTCTCGGCTTTGTCACTGCATTCCTCCCAGACCAGGACCTGGAACGATGCCCTCAAAGAAGAAAAGAAGAGCTGAAGGCTGAAAGCGGCCAAAGTGACAAAACGGAGCGACGTCAGGGTGGCCCTGTGAGGTCACCCCTTCCAGTGATGGCATGGGGAACGTGGCAGACCACCCCAACAAGGTGCTGCAGGAAAATTCAGACCTACAAAAGCACACAAACGTGACACGGTGAGTGTTTACAGTCTCTCTGAGTTAATAGCAGCGTGCGGTTTGAGAGGATGTGGCCTCGCCAGCTCACGAGTAAACAGTGGATCTTCAGGTCGTCCTCGACAAGCAGCGAGAAGCTGAAACAACAGTGTTTGAAGCTCATGAGGAAACGAGTTGAGAGGACGAAGGGGAAGCGAAGAGGCGGGGAGGAGAGGGGGCGGAGGAAGATGCTTCAGATTTTTCTCCACTGGGTCACTTTCAGAAGACGTTTGTGTGAGAGTCCGGTCAAATAAATAAGTGGGGGAAAATGAAAGACGTGCAGCAAAACAAAACCACGCTGAGAATGCCACTGTGGTGAACGTTTCACATTTTCACATTACTGTCGTGGGTTTGGTCACACCTGACGGAAATTAGGCTGTGATGAGGCTACCTCAGCTTTATATCTGTTCTCACCAAACATACTTCCTGCTTGCTCCTGGATTCCAAAATAAATAAATAAAGTGAATAAATAAAAGCTATTTTCCCACCTTCATGTTTATGAGCCGGGCCTGTTTCTAAAACATGTCTTGGTTTTTTTTATGACCTGCTTTGTTTCTGTGGAATGCTTATGAAACCTCACAACAAGTTTACTATACTCTGAAGTATGCGCCCGCCTCATCTGCTGACATGGAAGCTCTTACTGAGCTGCATCGCTATTTACCATTTCAACGGGAGACATTTGGGCACCTGGCCTTTTAAAGACAGATAAAAATGATTTGCAGTGGTCGATCACTCGTGCATTTGGAGGCAGTTATGGAGGAGCTTTGGAGACCAGGCAGTGGAAGAAATGTAATGGACACCATTAAGCAGCAGCGTCAGAGGTGAAGCAACGCTCCCCATTAGTGTTTCGTGACTTAAAGATTTAAAAGCGTATTTTGATGCTCCGCTTATAGGAATGAGAAATAAATAAGTAGAAAGTGTGTGGGTTTTGTTTACTCAAGAAACTAAAGTCTTTTTCCTTTGACTCGAGCTGGGCCGGGCAGAAAAGCTTGTTCTTCAAGTGGTTGACGGGGAAAAGAGAAATCTAGTTTTGCTGCCCATCAGTCCCACTGCTTTTACGCCTAATAACATCCACTCTAAAGACAGATTGGGATCTTTGGTTTGTTTTCTGTAATTAGCTGTTGGAAAGTCTGTTTCTCAAGAAATGTTTGTTAAGAGATGAGGCTGTTCCAGTAAAAAGCTTTCATTGGATGCAAAAAAACAAAACAAAAGATGCAACAAAAAATCTTAAAATTCATTTAAATACAGTTCATAATAAAAATGTGAAAATAGTAATAGAAATTAAATAGCATAATACCGAAATAGCTATACAACTTATGTATTTTTTCCTTAGCATATGCTATTGGAATATATCTGTTAAAATAAATAATCCTTTTTTTATTTAAAATTAAATCTGTTTAGGTCTCTTGTTGGAATGTATCACTCAATAAATCAATCAAGTTTATTACCATACCACACTTCAACAACAAGGTATTTCAAAGTGTTTTACATCATGAAAACAAAAAAACATCAAATTGTCACCAATTGTGAAAACCAGTAATAGACATTTCATTTTGTGTCATAGTGTCATTGTCAAAACCATCAATACACATCAAGGTGCAATCAGAGGAGTAATTTTAAGCAGGCGGGTTTTTAGTCTAGATGTAAAGGAAGTCAGTGTTTCAGATGTTTTACAGGTTTCTGGAAGTTTGTTCCAGATGTGTGATGCATTAGAAGCTGAATGCTGCTTCTCTGTGGTTCTGGTTCTGGGGATGCAGAGCAGAACCAGAACCAGAAGACCTGAGGGGTCTGGAAAATTGTCACAACAAATCTTTAATTTGTTTTGGTAGTAAGCCATCCAGTGATTTATAAACTAACAACAGTATGTCAAAGTCTATTTTCTGAGCTGCAGGGAGTCAGTGTAGGGACTTTAGAGCTGGGCTTTAGTGGTTTTAGTGAGAACGCAGCGTTCTGGAACAGCTGCAGCTGTTGGATTTGTTAGACAGACCTGTGAAGATGATGTTGGAAGAATCTGCTTGGGTCTATAATTCTCTAGATCTTTCTGGGACATTAGTCCTTTAATCCTGACAATGTTCTTCATGCGATAGAAGGCTGACTTTGTGACTATCTTTATGTGTCTCTTAAGGTTCGGGACTGAATCCATCAGTAAACCCAGACTTCAGGTCCTGGCTGTAATAACAGATGTGCTTCATAAAGCACATCAAGTCTCTCTGTGTTTCAATTAAGTCGGCAGGAAAACACAAGATGGAGCTGAGGCGTGTGGTGGTGGTTGTGCACCAATCGGAGGAAGGGCAGCAGGCGAAGTGTGCCAAGTGTAGCCTGGAGCCACCTTCTGCTGTCTATATTGAGTCAAAGCGTGCTTTACAAAAGCAGGTCTGACTCACAGACATGATACTGTGTTACAACAATTTGTGCTCTCTCTTCACCGAGGGCCCGGTAGAGCCAGCTGGAGGAACCTGAGTAAACCTATAAAAAGGCAACAGCGCTCAGGTGACTTCAAAGCTCCGTTAGCAAAGGTATCACTTAGCACTGATGGAATGTTTCTCTTCCAAAGAAAAGCTTTCATGAGCTTTCAGGCTGAAGATGACAGAGAAACGTTTGATCGCTGCTTAAACGTTGGATGCGGACTGAAACAAAGGTCAGAGCAGGAGTCTGTTGTCCTTATGCTGAGATTTACAAAGACCTGATCTCAAGGTCGCCACAAAATTTCCATACAAAATCCCCTACCTTTCCTGTGTCCGCTTTCTTCCCCCTCCCCCCACTTTCTTTTTATGACATACTTGACATTCCCAGACAAAAATCTTCATCTTGTTTCATTTTTAGCTAAGTGAAACATGGAAGATATTAAGTTATCTGAGATAAATGGAGATTCTTTAAATCATACAGGTCCAGTTTGAAACTTAGAACTTTTCAATTTTTAATGAGTCAGTATTTATCTAAGAAGCAAAAATAATCATTCATTTGACTCAAGATTTGATGAGGCAAAGCAAAAATGCTCTCAGCATATGAATCAAACTACATGTGAAAAACTTTTTCCCCCCTCAACACAGATTTTTTTTTTTTAAATAACTGAATAAGACATAAAGCCTTAGAAATCAATCCCCCCCCCCCGTTCATTTTCTTTTTTCTATTATTATCCAGATGTGGAAAAAAAAAATGATTCAATGCTTTTCCATACTTTTCAAGACTCTGATCTCTGTGATCTCCCTCTGCAGCACCTGGTTAGTGTGGAAGGAGCCTGCAGTTAACCACACCGTTCACATGCACTCCCAGCGAGAAACCACCGACGTTTTGTTTTTTTTAAAGGTTGGAATGTTTAGGCAGCTTCACATCATTCCCGTATGCAAGAGCAGGAGAATCCGTAAATTATCCAGATGGTTTCCAGTCTACGCGTTTGCCTTGTCATTACAAATGTATGTCAAAAATGACAGATACTCACAACACTGAACCATGAACCCTGGTCGCGCTTGCAAACAGCGTGTCGTTACACAACCGGAGAGAGAGGGAAAGTGAAGATGATGCAAGGATGTGACATCTTGGCTTCTATTGACTTTGCAATAAAACTAATCTGATGCAAACCTGTGAAACTGAAAATGTTCAATAATGCTTCCTGCTTTCTGAAACAGAGTGATGCAAATATCTGACAAATACTTTTAACTGTTGAATTTTGCAACATTATTATGGTACAGGGATTTAGTTAAAATATTTGGAGACCCACACAGAGATATGGACACGACGCTCACGTTCTCTTTAAAACAAATTCAATTTTACCTTAGAATAAACTGCTTTAAACACAAACTTAAAAGAGTTAACTTTCTTTCCAAGTCAAAAATCCTTCTGAAGATTCGCAGTAAATCCCTTGCATTTTATTTTCTAAAGCGAATGGAGGTCGTACAATTGTGAATGGCATGCTCATGCTGACTAGCAGGTCGAAGCGCTGATTTGACTCTGACAGCTGGCGCATAAAGCTGTCTTCACCTTGTGTTTTATAAGGTTTCCGTTTAGGGTTGGGCCCAGCTGAGCAGGATGGCCTAGTGCTGCAGGTAACCTGCACAAATCAAAACCTGTTCAAGAACCATTTATCATCTATAGCTAGAAAAATGAGAGGAAAAATAGTCACGATAAAAAGCATAGACAAAGCTACAATAGCAGTAAAAGTATTCATAAACTTTAGACTTTCACACTTTGCCACTAGCCTTTGTCCATTTTCTTGGAAGTCGACATAATATTTCAACAAAAAAGTAACCCACAATATGAGGTGAATAGAAATTCTGTGAAAATGTTTGGCATTCTTTTAAATTCAGCCTACTTTACACCGACATCATTAAATAAAATCAGAGCAACTGAATTAGAGCGTAGTGTGTACATTTAAGCTAAATCCTGCAGCTCTGTGAAGACCTCGGTGATCTGTGGTTGTGCCGAAATGGACACAGCAAACATGGGGAAGAGATCGGTCTGGTCAGAAGAGACCAACATTTTAATTTTCAGACTTCCGGCAGTGGACATTAAAAAAAAAAAAAAAAGGTGAAGAGTGTTACTTTAAATTGCCATGTGAGAGAAAACATATGCATTGCTATACTGGTGTGCATTTGTATTTAGCTCCAAAAGTAAATGTTTGTGGAACCTTCTTTTGCTGCAACCATTTTTTTTTAAGGGATGATGGGAGTTGTAGGCTTTGTCGGCTAACATCAGTGACTTGAATTTGATGCTAGCAGCAAATGGTAGCCAGTTGAGCTTAATGCGTGAAGAGAATTAGTGACATTTATTTTATTTAGGGTTTCCATTTGACTATTATCCACCGTCTTTGTGGGTTCTTCATACAGGTTCCCATTGAAAGTTGTGGATGTAGTGTAACGAAATGTGAAAAAAGTTCAAGGAATATCACTGGTTCTGCTCGGCAGACTAGAATAATTTTCATCATGCACAATATTTTGATATAAATTCTAGTCAGTGATTTACACAGACTCTGCCCCTCTCTCTCCAATATCATGCGTACCGGCTGCTTTTATGACCTTACTGTTATCTGATCTCCCGTCAGTTGTCTAAGTTGATGGTAGATTTCCTCATGGTTTCCGCGCTTGGAAGTTGAGTTTCGGGTCACGCAAGCCTCCCACCCTTTCAGACACTTTAATTGAAAAGGATAATAGGCAGTTTGTGTTTGTGTTTGGGTGGGCCATTTTGAGAAGATGTGCCCTGCATAAAGGAGTCATTGTTAAACTGTGTCCCAGTCGTTTATCTTTGATCAGCATGTAGTCTCAGAACGATGAGGACCCATGTAGTCACCGTCTACCCAGCAGCTCCACACAGAGGCACACACCCATCATGAAACGCAGCGTCACACTCTCTGGCTTTATCTCAGGTTTCTCTGTAACAGGATCTGTCTGTTTACCGCTTTTGGGGAAAAGGTGAGCAGCACAAAAGTAGACATCCGTATTGAAGCCTCTGTTGAGCTTTCGACAATACTCCTTTTGAAACTAAAGTTCTAGGAGGACCAGTGGATATGAGTGTGTTTGTGCATGTTTTTTTTTTTTTTTGTGGTTTAATTGGGGGACAAGACACTTTTTTGAACAACCTCAGCAATTTACTGGTGGATTTTTCCAACAATCAGCTGGTTTTATTTACTCCTTCACAAACTTATTATAGAACAGTGTGTGTGTGTGTGTGTGTGTCTGTGTGTGTGTGTTCTGATGAACCTTGCATGCATTTGAAAGGAAAAATGAGGAAAAAAGCATAAAGTCTGAGGTCTGTCTGCCTCAGTTTCCCTGACAAAGCGTTGCCTGCCGTGATGAAAGGCCTTGTTTATTTTTCTGTCACGTACCGCACTCCCGTCCTACAGGGAGGGAATATGCAGACGGCCCTCAGCTGCGCCTCATGGATTATGTGAAATATGCAGGGGATGTGTGGGAGACAGACACATTCAGTCTGATACTGGAAATAAAACCAATCTGAGCAGACAGGCAGTCTGATGACACTGCTGACACACAGCATCTGAGCGGCAACATGACTTTCCTGCGAGTGAGTGAGAGTTCAGTCAAATCTCAGATCACATCAGGACTTGTGTTTGTCTATCCGGACATGTAGACTTTTGTGGCTTTGGTGTGTTAGGTGGAACAAGAGCTCTTTCGGGAAGTGAAAAGGTAGTTTGAACCTTTGTCGTACATCTACAAACCAGCAGCCAGGTGCTTCACCGCTTTGCAATCTGAATATAAGAAGAGTTAAACTGCTGCTGCCTAAATTGTAAGCAGCATTGATTTAGGAATCAAATCTTCCCCCCCAAAAAAACACAACAATACAGCCAAAACAAAGATCCAGTCCCGGCCGTCTATTTTTGGGTTCGCTTACAACAAATACTCTTTTATAGTGAGGTGAAAAAAAATTATATGAGGATTAACCCCACAAAACGTTGGGCGTCCTTTGATTGCTTTTACAATACTTTGACTTACTTCTCATTTTTCTATGCAAATACCTACATCAAATCAGGGAAAAAGGTAAATTTAAAGGATGTGCTTGCAAACTGAGGAGGAACACACGTGGCAAAATGCAGGAGAAAGGAACTAGTGGAGACCAAAGGAACAAATGCAGACAATTCAACAAATAACAAGGGGACGGAAAGACACCAGAAAGGAAGCGACTGGCCTCCAAAGCAAACAAATATGTAAATGTACAAGACAGTGCCTTCGGGAAAAATGGTACCAAATATATTCTGCTGGTTTTGGAGAGTAAAATAACACTATTCGTCGACACAAACACTAAAATGAATTCCAACTGTGAAGCACGGTGGAGGAAGTATCAGCTGAGGGTCTTTCTGTGATGAATTTGAACATTCTGCCTGTCTGTGTCGCCTCTCTTCCATTTTGCTCATGTCTTTTGAGATTGCACAGCTTTGATTACTGAATATTGTTCAAGTAAACACCCCTTGAGACATGTCATCACTTCCTCTCTTAAAGCAGATAAGAGCGGAATGAAATAGTTTTTTTCCCCTCAACTCTTTCAATTCCTTTATTTGCAGTTCATTCAGGGATAAAGCACTGATTCTTCTTTTGTGCAACGCCACAGAAAAAAAAATAATAATAAAAGCACACCACTGGAGTAAAATCACAGTAAACTGCCTGGTCAGTGATTGTCTTCATCTCCACAAATTCTTGGCCCGTGTGAAGTTTTTATTTAGGGAATGTTGTTTACATGCTCACCATTCAATCTGTGTTCATAATCTGCTTAAAAACTTCCTGTTTGCTATCTGTGCTGCATTCACTGACTAAAGGAAATGTTCGTCTTAATTGTGCAGAAAATAAGAACAAAAAAAAACAACAAAAAAATCAACAGCAAGTGGTTGGATTTCTAAATTAGAAAAGATATGCTCTTTCTTTACATATACATATTCTACTGATAGAGCATATCTTTTAATAAAAGCAATTTGTTTATCAGAAAAAAAAAATTCAGCTCTCAGGAAGGCAAAATACGCCAGCAAAAGAGTTTCAGGATCCCATTTCTGAGTTAGAGTGGATGCAGCACACATAGTCAGCAAATCAAGTATCGATTTTTCTCTTGGTAAACATCATCGCAGTTCTCTATTGTGCAGTTTTGCAACAGAACTTCTGTTTCTGAGCGGAAGGATGGGAGTGTAACGTAAAGGACGATTAGTAACAATTACTGAAGGAGGAAGAGAGGAAAACAGAAAGCCTCCATGATTTCGAAACTGCCTCCAATCTGAGCATTATGCTGCAGAGCTGCCCAATGAAAGACAAAAAAAAAAAAACAGTTGAGGGCTATATTATTATATTATTACTTTTTTTTTAAGTCTGTGCCATGAGTTTGCTGGAAAGAAAACGGGGACAGTTCTAGAGATGAATCTTATTTGTTTTTCATTCTTTATCTACAAAACACAACAAACCTGAGATTTATTATTGTGTTACTTCTGAGACAGTTTCTACCTTATGATACGAGTCAGTGGCCTTGAAGTGCCTTGCAAAATCGTTTTGTTCTCCCAGACCTTTCCCACATGTTGCAACAGTGTATCTTATTGGTATTTGTGCGCGAATCTAACACACACCAGGATGTGAGTATGAAGTAGAAGGAAATGTTGCAAGGTTTTCAAAATTTAAAAAGTGTTTCTTGTATTTGTATCCAACTGCACTCAACCGCTTTCAGAAATCTCTTATTTAGAAAAAAAAAAAGGATTTGCTTATTTTAATTTAATCTCGGCATAAATACATCTGTTTTGCCAAGACCTCACATGTATGAAAGCATGAAAATAGTTCCGAATCTACTAGTTTCTCTTGTCCAGCTAAAGTGACCAGCTGGAGGTGGGCTCCCCGGCTCCCCTGTGGCTCAAACACACCCCCAGCCAGTCTTGTCTGCATCGTCAGGGAGGTGGAGCATGAGTGTGTGTGGCACGACCCCATAGATGGTAAACTATGCATAATGGAGAGCATAATGCAGACGAGCAACCAGGAGACTCATGCCAGCTCCTAAGGAGCTGCAGAAATGCACAACTCAGGTTGGTGAGTAGTTGTCACTTGCAGACCAAATATTTTTAATCAAGACAACAGTGGACCTTATGCAAGAGTAACAGGGACAAAGCCATTGTTGAAGGTAAGCGGTGAGAAGTCTAGTTTGTGGTTTTCTATGAGTCACATCGAGGAAACAGCAAAAACCAGACAGAATTTGCTGTGGAACCAAAACTGAGCTTCGTGGCTGCCAGAAAAAGACAGACGTCACAGGAAGCTAACCGCTATTAACATGCCCTTTCTAAAACATGGCGGTGGCAGCATCATGCTTTGAGAAAGCAATTCTGTAAAAAAAAAAAAAGAAAGACTATGATGTAAAAAAAGGAGTGAGATGTTAGAAAAGACTTAAGACGGGGGAAGAAGTTTGCTGTCCAGCAGCAGAACGACCCGGAGCATTCAGCCAGAGCTGCAATGGATATAAATCAAAGGGTGTGGTAAAATAGTCAAGAAACATGCTAAGAGACATTCATACTCACAGGTGCTACACGTCCATTTCAACTGCATTTGAGCTACTTTGAAGAATGTGCAAAACATTTTCCCTCTGGATGTGCAAAGATGTTGGAATCATAATAATTCAATACCCTACCTGCAAGGAAAGGTAGATGAATAACACAGTTTCTAGATTTTCATCCCAATAAATGTTGAAAATCATGTAAATGGGTTAAATCTTATGCTTCACATTAATATTCTACCATCTGTTTGTCTATCGCATAACATCCCTGTAAAACATAGTGAAATTGTGATTGTAACATAAAAAAAAAATACTAAAAAAGTTGAATGAGCGTGAAAATGTCTGCAGGCACCGTCTCTGGTGCATTTACAAACCAGCAGGTTTCAAACTCATCACTCTCCCAGGATAAAGGTTGCCCTGCAACCCTAACCCTCCCGGTCATGAATATGTGTGAATAATGGATGTGATACTGTAAAACATCCGATTTCTGCAGCGAAGCAGTTGAATGTTATTCCAAACCGAGAGGCTGTTTCACAAAATATTCAGCAGCGAAGCTGGAACCAATTCAACTGATGTGAAAGATAAAAAAAAAAAAAAAAAAAAATGACTCAGACACACGGAGAGAAAAACACTGAAGTTATAAGTGTCTAGTGGTTTACACCTTAAACTCAGAATAAGATCTTTTTGAGTGGACAAGCATAACTAGACTTGTTATGTCTGTCAAATCTAGACTTGTTTTTTGCCCTTCCACGTGAAAATGTTGACTAAATCTGAGAAGTCGCAGTCACAGATTTGCTTCTTTCCTAACCATGGCCGTAAGGGAGTTGAGAAACAGTGGTCTTATCACATAGCGGATGTAAAGAGAATAAAATGTACCTGCCAGGTGAAGGTGTGCTGTCAAAATGTCGACACCGCTCTCCGCCTGGACATGTACCTGAGCCGATTATGACATCACGCCAAGTGATTACACTCAGGAATGCGACGCAGGCTTTCCCGACTTGCCAGAGGCTGCTTGTGGTACTTTTCCAAAAGAGAAGTGGAGTGCTTTTCCAAAATAACAAACTTAATACTGATCTATTTTTACGTGTCGGTTGGTTTTGTGGTGGAACCTTGTGCTTCTTCTCCCCCTTTTGGTTTTTGTTGTGAGATCGTGTGGCTTCATCAATATTGCACAAACCTTACACACCTCACAGGTTACAGCTATCAGTGCTTGCATGATTTATGGCACCTCTCTCTCTCTGTGCCACTGCATCTGCAGTCTATGTGCGCAGCACAGAGGTCATTAAACTCAGAGTGAGGAGACTAGTGCGTACGTGATCTCAGTTTACTGCCTTGGGTATTTGTTGTCTTGGACTTGTATCCAGGAAACGCTGAAAATCAGGTGTTCACCAAGGGTCCTACATTGTTCGATATCTAAGTGTTCATAATCCACCAGAGCACTTAAACTTTTTGTTTTTTTTGGAAACGCTGGAATTATGAATAGAAAATTTGCATAAATTCTGGAGAGATTTCTACCGAAATCAGGCTTCAATACACAATTAGCTAAAAGCAACTGTAAGGTGTACGATGCGCACAACTCACAAAAGGTTAGGGATATTTGATTTCCTGTGTGATTTCCTCATCTCAAGCAATGTAATGAGGCAAAAGCCAACAGCAGTGCCACAACAAAACAATATCAGTGTCTCAATAATGTGTCATGTGCCCTGGAGCATCAATCACAGCTCGCCAACGATGCCTCATGCTGTTCACAAGTTGACTTATTGTCTGCTGAGGCAGAGCGTCCCACTTTTCTTGAAGTGTGGCCCTCAGGACGTTGGTGTTCTGGGGTGCAAAACTACAAGCCTCAGCTGAACTCCGGAGGTTTTCAATGGGATTCAAGTCGCCACTCCATTCGAGGCGCCCCAGTCTCCAGCAGCCATCCCCTAACGACACAACATCGATGAGCCGGAGCATTTCTGTTCGTGAAGATGAAATTAGAACGCAGACCATGTTGTTGTAAATGGTTTGGAATGGTCCAATTTTTATGTGCTCAGACAGCAACCTTTACATTTTTGCACCTGTCTGCAGACATTAATACTTTTGAAGTATTAATGTCTGCAGACAAAGTTTGGTGGGCTCTCTGTGAACGTTACTTAAAAGCGAAATAGAAAATCCAGGGAGGGAGTGGAAACCCCGGTGGGTGAGACGTGATGAATACTGAAGTCCCCCCAGGTGGTCTGCAGCGTTGTATGAAAGGTGTGTGTGAGTGCGTGTGTGTGTGAAAACAAATGACCTGCAACCACATGATGGAGGGTTGACTGTTCAGCTTGTTACCTTTGAGCAAAAGCACAGAGTAAGAAGGCAAACGTACATGAATTAAAAATAGTATACATTGCAGTGAGTATGCATTGCCAGCATTCTGCCCATCCTTCCTCTCTATATAGCAGCTGACGACCCCTGCACCCTCAACTCCATGACAAGGATCTTCAGATCAACATGACCTCATCATTTAAGAAGCTCTTGTGTCCACATGATTGGGGTGACAGTTGGGTAGCCAGGGGTGTTCATTTACAATTTTGCATGATGTCATTAAACTAGTCATAGACACAATCTTTTCGTGGCTCAGTATTAACACCCATCTGTCTAAGAACTGTTTTTTTTTATTATTATTATTCAGAGGTAAGTGAAAATGATACTTTACGACTTCATCGACCAGAGAGCTTGCTTGAACTCACAGCTTTTTAATATGTGCCTTGCTGTCAGTCCTTATTATTTGTTAGATGTGGAAGTGTTTATGGGTTTGTGTTATTTATACCCCAAAGGGAGTGAGATGGGGAGATTTGGGAGGCTTCTAGTGTTTCAGAGCTCACAGGCAAATATCCCTACATGGAGAGTTTCATTGAACAAGTTAAGAACTGGACCGTCTTAACTAAAAATGCAACTCCAGTGCACCATGGCCATCAGTGCAACCTGCAGAATCCTTATCAAGGGTAAGTACACACGGACATATTCAGCGACTGGCTCTCGTTGCAGATGTTGGACAAAATCTAGGAGCTGAATATAAAGCAAACTTGTGACTGGAGTGTCAAGAGTTTGCTATGAACATGCTGCAGGTCCCCAGAGAGGCCATTAAACTCCACATAGAGTGGATGACAACAACTGTCAGCCACCTCAACAATGTGGTAAGCAAAGTACCTAACCTTGGACTAGCATACTAAGACGAAAAGTTCAATCAGCAGCAAATTCAGCATCGTTTGGCGGTTCATTGAAATGAAGCAAAAACAAAGAGCGCTTCTTTAGATTTTCTTTGACCAAGTAAATGCATTGCAAGAATATTAGCTCTAAATATGCACAAAAGGCACGGCTTTGTTAAACAGAGCTGTTGCAGGCGGCTAGTTCTAGAAGATATTCAATGTGCAAAAATGCTTTTTTTTTCTACAAAATTGATTAGATGCATGCACGCTTTGGTTTGCTGAACTCAATACGCAACACCACAGTCTTGAGCAGTGATGCAGCAGGTCTGTTTATCTGCCACTCCCTGACCTTGTCCATCTGTCTGTCTGCTTGAACTTGCTCGTCTGGTCAGCTATTTGCAGAAACGGACTGTCTATGCCACTTGTATTGACAGTTGACATGATGTCATTCAGGTGTAGGGTGCCAATACAGAAAGCCCAGGAGTCACCATCAGCTGTTTCTTCTCCCTCTTTTTCTATTCTGTTGCTGGACAAACTGGACAACTGCGCGACCTGCATGACTTGTTTTGAGTCTCTGCTGTTTTGAAAAAAATAATCGGTGCACAAAGAGACACTTTACAGTATTTTGCAAAAGCATTTATACCCTTTGAACATTTCTACTATCTTCAATGTATTTTTTGGTGGGAATTTATGTGATGACTAACTCAAACATCTGGAAGCAATAGGTATCCAGCTCCCTCTAGTCTGTTACCCTTAGATAAAATTCAATACAACCAATTACCTTTTTAATGCACGTCCAAAATGCTATTCAGGATGTTAACCCTGCAAATCACCCTGAACACAGCATCCCCGGTCCCCAAAGTGAAGCATGGCAATGGCACCATTATGCAGAGGGAAGTCAGTTTTATATAAATGGTCTCTGGACGATTATTTTACAATATTTAGAGACAAACCGTATTTTTTCTGCATGTGTCTCGCATCTTTTCCCTGTACATGCCCCGGGTTCGGTTCAGGTCCTCCGTCTTCCTCTCACGCTTGAAAAACATGCAGGTGAGGTCAGTTAGTCTCTCCCAGGTGGAAGTGAGTGTGTTCACGCACAGTTGTTTGTCCCGTGTGTCTCTGTGTTGCAAAATTGTGTTGGGTTTTTAAATAGGCAACCCCTGAGACCGGACTGTGGTGACGGATGGGCTACACGTTCCCTTCCTCGCGCTCTGGCTGTCTATGTGCTTTCACACCACCGTGATGGATACCCATCCTTCTGTAAATATAGCCTTACCCCAGATAGTTAGCATGGCTGGCATGTTCCAGGGCTGTGGTCACTAGCTAAATATACGTCCAAAAATAAATACTTCCAGATTTGATTCTCAATGGTTGTTTAGACTGCCCGTTGCATAAATCCCAAAGAAAACGAGCAAAAGAACAATTCAGAAAGAGGCAAAATCCTTGGTCCAGTGCTCCAAAACCACAGAGCGATGCATTTTTAGAGACCGTTGGAGGGTTCTGTAAAAGCCGACTGGAGCTTTGCCCGGTGCTGTGGTGACTGTGGCAGCGAGTCACTGCTGCGGTCACAAGTCATTACCATGGTTTCCATCCAAACTCAACGTTTGCCCTTCAAATGCACTGATGCTGCGGCGTGGATGCTGTGGGCCTGCAAACGAAAACGGCCACCATGCAGCGAACCACATGCGGTGACGCAAATCCGGAGGCCGTGATGGTTGTTTGTCGCTGAAGTTTTCAATCAGGTATGAACAGAAAGGGACAACCACTCCCCTCACAAAGCTGTCCCATGATGCCGAAGCAATTACGACAAAAGCAACTAAATGTAACAGATGACTTGAGAAAATGTATTAAGTTTTATCATTTATCCAAATGCTTGTCATGAACTTTGATGTGTCCTACTGAAATTTTTACAGGATAGAGCTCTGCTAATATAACTGCACATTTTTTTCCAGTGGTTTCTCTATCAGCTTTGTAAATGTAGAGACTGAAGGGTTTATTTGCCCATTCGTCTCAGTTAAAAAGTTCAAGCTCACTCAGGTTAGATGGAGGTCGTTTGTGTGAGGAGCAGTTTTCAAACTTTCCATTTACTTTCAAATTGATTCAAGTCTGTGAATCAGTTTGACTGGAAAATACTGTAATCCAGCCAATATTAATGCAAAAACTGAAAGCGTGGAATATCGCTTACCACGAAGCCCTGCCTTAAAACTCACAGGGGGCGCTGCACTAGAGGAGGCGCAAAAACAATGAGGGGAATTTTTTTCTCATCAGCATTTTATGTACTTAGCAGATTGTGTATGAAATGATCGATAACAGAGGAACAGCACTGACTAGGCGCCGCTCCCCCCCCTGCCAGCCGCTCTGCCCTCCCATACAGGTAGCCTGGTTCTCCCTTCGAGAACCAAGCTCTTCCGTTTTCTTTCTTTTAAATTTGAATTGCAGCGCACTCGACAACAGGGAGCTAAAGATGGGGCGGCAGAAAAAACTCCGGGGCATAAAACAGAAAACGGAAGAGGGGGAAGGATAAATATGTTGGAGAGACGAAGAAAATATTTTCAAAGTGGTTGAAAGGTATACTCGGCACTATTACAAGTTTTATAATAATTTAATACAGAAATCCTCGTTAGCTCATCAGAGCCACTTGCTTTCCTCCCGCTGCAAGGCGGAGATCAGCTCCTCACCACCACAATCGCAGCTTTCCTCCCACCGCGCATTTTCTTTTAAGTCTCAGAAAAGGCAATAAAAAAATAAAATAAAATAAATAAAAAAGCCCAAAAGAAGAAATACGTCTGTAGTTGAAAAGCCCATTTCCGCCTCCTGCTCTTATCTGCAGTCGCTCCAACTCACGTGACATGGCGTTCCAGCTTCAGCCTGTCATGTGATTCACCTTGCTGACGTCAGCTGCCTTGGGCCTACGCAACATACGCAGTGGCGTGGCTAGATAAGTAAACTGTCCTATGACGTCACAGAGGGGTATGTAAGATCTCTGTTGTTTCCATTCAGCTTCCTTCACCAAGTGCGAGCCTCTGGTACGTTTAAGACACTTTTTGAGAAAAAATTAACAAAATGAGTTTTTTACAAAGAGTTACCACCTGGATCGGAGCTGGATTGGGTCTCCATGACCTTAATAGACAAAGCTTGAGAAAAAGCTACAAGATAGAGACCTTCAGAGACAACAGAACTCTGCAAAAAACTGGAATACTGTCCTCCTTCTGCCCCAAACTGGATCTGGTGAAGAAAACCAGGAGATTCTGCACAGGAGTCCCATTGCCGGCCGCAGAGCTTATAAAATCATTACATCTCCCAACTGAAGTTAAGTCATCTGCAACACAAACACCTGATAGCGAATTCAGATATGGCAACATACCATTGCTGTCGCTGCCAGACTTTGGGGCAGGGAGGCCAAGAAGCCCTTTTTAATGCACTGGAAAGGACTGTTATTCCACTTATCTTTTTGAACTTTGTGAGGCTTTCTCTAAGGTTTTCACAGAAAAAATTGTAGCTCTTAGAGGCTTGAATACCCCAATAGATTCAGATTCCCATGAAATGCCACAATGCATAGCTATTCTTGAGCATTTTTAGCCAGTTTCTTTAGATGAACTAACCTCAGTTATTAAGCATCTGCGGCCGTCAAATTGCACCACAAATTTGGAACAAACTTCCAGAAAACTGTAAAAAAAGCTGAAACACTGAGAACCTTTGAATCTCAACTTAAAACCCACCTGTTTAGAGTTTCTTATGGCTAAATTAAGATTAGAGTGTGGGTTTTGATGTCTTTGATGTTTTTAATGTTTTTATCTTTACTTTTCATCTAGTTATTAACTTCTTTTTATTTCTCTTTCACACTGTCTATGTAAAGCCCCCTTCACCCCCTCCCGGAAAACGTCCCAGGTCAACGAATCTATATCTAGGGGTGTGAGAATCCTTGTTAAATGACGTTTAACTAAAGTCCTACGGGGTTTAGAGTCCCAGTTGACGGCGTTTCAACTAAAAACCTAGAGGTTGGAGTCCTTGTCAAACGGTGTTTTTGACTAAAGTCCCAGAGGGTTAGAGCCCCAGTTAAACGACATTTAACTGAAGTCCTAAAAGGGGAGCGGGTTTTAATGTTTTTTATCTTTTTTAATCTTTTTCAAAATGTCTTTCTCTTTCTCACTGTTTATTCAATGTCACATGCTGTTTTTATTTTTTCTTTAATTATGTAAAGTACCTTGACATGCCTTGCTGCTGAAATGTGCTATACAAATAAAATTTGATTGATTGATTGATTGATAGAATATTGGCCTTTTTGTTTCACTCATTTTTAATTTCTGCAATTTATCCATACATCAGGAAGGAATAGGAACATTAGGAAGGCAACAAAAACCTAAAAACCATGATGGCTTGAATTGAATTTCTGTATTTTATAAGTGCATGATTAGGGGAGAGCCGTATGGACATATTCAACCAGGGGGGGGGTTGAATATGTCCGATGACATGTTCGCATACACCTCAGAAAGCATGCGGTTGCACCCCTGATCACAGGTTTTCTATATTTACTCATTAGGTGACATCTGCTGGCAGCTGAACGATTAGACTGATGGAAAACAGCAGAGGGAGACTTTGTTATGACTAAAAACAAGACAAGTTCACACAGGTATAGAGGGAGACTGATGGGGGGGGAAAAAGAACCTGTAGAAATAGAAAACAAACCTAGAAGCGCGGAATAAACCGAACCTGAACGCCAACTTTTATTTAAATAAAATAAAATCACAGTCTAGGATTCAATGCGTTGCCGCTATCATCTGAAACTCGTTTCTCGATGAAGCCAATTAATGTGTCACACACACGAGGGTGTGCAGTAATTGTCTCTTAATGGACTGACAGAGGCGGTGATGCGATGGATAAAGTTTTCTCAGCGGTGCTGTGTGAAATCTGCCAGAACTAAAAACCGATGTATCACATTTGCCTGCTGTCAGCAGTTGATCATAATCACCTCAACAACAGCTGTTTCTGTATTGTAAAGTAATCTGACGACCTGTCGACACAGATTCCCGTCACGTCAAGCTGCAGTTGCTGCATTGCATTCGCGGGGCCTTGGACTCTGTGCCTCCACCGGCTCTGTGTGAGCCGTTTGTCTGGAAGCACGCCACGGCGGTATTGGGGAAGTAACTTCAATCTGTCAGGCCAGGACAACGGATTCTTTGAGATTGGTTCGGAGGAAGCTTATCAGAGCGCTGCCTGTGTGACCACACTGGAATCTGCCACTGTGAGACTATTCTCCGCGCAACAATAGAGGGCCTTCTCTGTCTGCTAGCTCAGGCTGACACTCAGAGCTATAATCATCCAAGCATGCCTTCTGTGATTCACCCTTTTGGTTTTCTACTAAGGTTATACATTAGTCATTATGAATAGCTGATGGGGCCTCTCTTCCTACGTCAGCTCAGCGGTTCATTTTGTGCCTGGTTTTGGCCATATGTTTTCATCATTATCCTGTGGAGCGACTCGTTAACAACTCAGCTTTGGTCCATTGATAAAGTCCAGCAGATCTGAAAATTCGAGTTTAGGTATCTTGAAGAGCTATGCTGCGCTCTAGCAAGGTTTCCACGACTCTTATGATTTGTTGATCTTTAAAGTCAAAGTTGTGTTTAGCAAACGCAACACGTTAACAGTTGAATTAGGACAGAAAGCATTTGTTTTGTTTTTTTTACTGAATTACCTCTGAGAGAACCAGTTGGCAAATAGGTGGCGTCTCTTTATTATGGACACATGGTGACCTTGACATGTTAATCTTTGATGCAGTTGTCTAACAGTGACATTTGATCAATTTCAACCCTCCTTCAGCTTTTCAGCAAAAGAGATTATGAACGAGGATTCTGTATCCCTTAATATTTGTAGCCAAAGAAAACAGGAAATAGTAGAAAAATAATTAAAGTTTCCTACACAAAAAAGGCAGAAAAAAATATCAAAATTAGGATTATGCTACTACAATAAAAGTGGATTTATTTTAACAGTTTTTGAACATCTTTACTAATAATTGAGGGCGACGACGTATTTGAGAATATGTAATGTAGGTCTGCCTTCATGCTAATCTGTACTCCGTAGCTTTTCTGCTGCTTCAGTAGTTCAGATATCATCTCCCAATTAGCAGAATGATGTCAGAAAGTGCTATGTGTCAGACTTGAAGCATCTCTGGACTGTAGGAGGAACTCCATGTAGCTCTGACAAACGTTTCAGCTCCGCTAATAAAGAGGATAGCTTGTTCTTACAGCTACCACTTAGTAACATTTAATGTAGTTACCAGTGTAGGTTGTCCTGATAAAAGCCTTTGGCCTTTATCTGGTTATTTCTTGTTGGAGGACAATACGTTCTGCAAGAAAGGCATTTTGAAAATATTTGTGTTGACTGGTAACTATCAGTTGTCAGTAGTTTTTTTTGTTTTTTTGTTTTTTTTGGACTTGGTGTTTGTTTTCCTTAGCTGGCAACGAACGTTTTGTGTCATTTCCCAACGATGCAAGACTGCATCCATGATAAAAGTTTATCTGTTATCAAAACGCTCCCCCGCCCATTAACGTCTGAACTGTGTTAGTCTCCGCGTGTTTATTGGTTCTTGGAAAAAAAAAATAAAAATACTGATAAGTCAAGCGGAATGCTTTGGTTGATGGAGAATAAAGGAATAGCAAAACAGGTTTTTTTTTTTGTTTTTGTTGCTATCTTCAACAGCACCAGCATGGACTTGGATGAAAAATGTCACATAGCAACTGCCTGCATTTTTCACAAGCAATCGGGGGGCAAAGACCTTTATGATAAATGACAAATGACAAGGCATTGAATGGACAAAACCATTAAGTTGCACTGATTGTTTCCACCTCTTCCCACTCGTCTAGTCTCGTCTTTGTCATGTTCGCCGTGATGGATGGGATCACACCTCTGTGAGCTGATTCAAATAACTCACACCTGCAATTTGTTCTAAATAAGACGCACCAAGCAAAGGCAATGACTCACGCAGGTGGTTATTGTGAAAGAATATAATTATTTATTGCATGGTGCACGTCAAAGATTTTTCCAAAACAACAACATTTTTCAGTGCTATTTCCGTCCTGTATTCTGAAAGTAAAGATTGTGGTTTCTTAGAGATTATCAGCATTAGATGTCTTATCTAAAGCGCATCTGTGTGCCTCACAAAACTGCAAAAAGTGCTTCTGACCAAACTGCCCCTTAACCAACACAAAACCTGAAAGCTTTCCAGATGTCTTCATCATTTTCTCTACCATGTAGGTCTTCATCTTCTCTGTCTGACTTGTAAGAGTAGTACAATAACAGGTTTTAGTGTGGGACAGATGTGTGATTATAACATCTGCTGCCTTTGTACATTGAGAATCGGTCAACATCTGCTTGTTTTGAAAGTAGGAACTGTACTCCACAAAACTGTCATGGTGAGCTGTGCACATGGCGCTTTTGGTCTGAAAAGCGGCATGTGCTGCTGACACTTTTGCCTTAGATTCTTATTGACATGCAACGCTGTGGTTTTCAGTAGAAAAGCCCACAGTCAGTGACCACAAATGCACCACTAAAAACCCATGTTAGATCACAGAAAGTGTTGACTTTCCTTGGTAATTGTCTGATTGTTATCAAGTACAATTGAAATTGGAAACAATGGTAGCAATCTGGGTTTGACTCAGATTGTTACCATTGCAGGGTAGTTTCAATTTCCATTACGTGTGGAATCATTTCTTAAAATGGACTGTGGCTCAATGTGCTGTGTTCTGTGTAAATAACCACATTTCCATGTCATTTGACCCCTAAGATGCAACTGCGATGGAAGTGTTTGAATGAGGAGAAGAGTAAAATCATTTGCAACAATCATTAACTGTTTCTAAAAATAGCTAAATAGCAGAGGTAAGACACTGATGGCTGATGACTACAAAATCCAGGTTGGATTTCAAAATAGCCAACCTCTTCTTCTATTTCTTCAGTTTTGGCCACTTCTTAGTCCTTGATGTGGCTGTTGCAGGTTCAATTTCTGACCTGGCAATCTTTGCTGCATGTCTTCGCCTTCTCTCATTTCACACTTTGCTGTCAATTAACTATCAAATAAAGGTCACCAGAGCCAATAAAAGCCTTAAAAACAAACAAACATGGATCTCCTTGACAACAAAACAATGTTATTGTTTTGCCTGATTAGAATAAAATTCATCTCATTTTGGAAGTCATTCACAACCCCATCAGTGCTGTTAACAGCTCTTCTATCAATAACCATTGACAGGATTTCTCAGACTGGCAAAAGTCCACGAGTTTCATAGTTTATTGCATATGCCTGATTAAGATAATTATCTGTACGCCGAGTTGGTCATGCAAACCTTAATAGCATCACCATCCTGTTGGAACTCTGAGTGTAGATTTGGGGTTTTTTGAACCTTCCTGCAGCCTGCATTTAACTCCACTCATCTTTCCACCAACCCTGACCAGCTTCCCTTTCTCTGTTGAAAAATAACACAACAACCATATTTCTTTTGGCTCCAGCAGCCTTTATTTGATAATTAATTGACAGGAAAGTGGGTAATGAAAGACATGCAGCAAAGGTCGCCAAGGCCGGGAATCAAACCTGCGACAGCTGCGTCAATGACTAAGGCCTCTAATGTGGGTTGTGCTTAACCCCTGCGCCACCACAGCACACCCCACAACACCCATATTTCATGTGCAGGTTAATGATTTTATAACAATTGTTTTGCATTTCAGTCTTTCCAAGCAGAGTATCATCCACAAATCCCCTACGTTGTCAGGAGTCAACTGCAGAGGGGACATCCTGCATCACTCTGTTCACAGGTAACAGAATAGAATCAGCAAAAACCATTAAGCAAACACACAACAGGAAGTGGATTCCTAAATTCAAAACACAGAATTCAGCCCAGATATTGGAACGGTCTCACTTTGAGTTGATTGACAGTCAGGTCAAAGCAATGTCCAGAAGTCCAAAAATTGATGAAAAAACACAAAAACAAAAAAACTTGCTCTTTAAGCAGAACCCGTTGGTACTGTTCATTGAAAAACCAAAATATACCTTCTCATCGACAGGTGCAGAGACCCAGCTTCAGCAGGGCTCTGGAAATAGACGTCAAAAAGATTTTGTACAGCCAGGTTCCTTTCCCAGGGGTACTCAGACTCTGAAGAGTCTTTACAGATTTTAAAATATTTTTATAAATCTCATCTGAATTAATTAAAATGTGCCTTGTTACGGTTTGAAGTAAGTCTAGTTTCCTGAAATAAAGGAGTCGTGGGAAAATCCTCTGATTTTCCCTAAATCAGAGGATTTAGGGAAAAAAAATAAAAATAATATATATATATATATATATATATATATATATATATATATATATATATTAAGCTCCACTGTCAGTAGACATTTAATTCAACTCTCTAACTTGTAGGTTACTCTTAAGTTTCAGCTTCCAATAATCAGTATTGCGTTCAGTCTGATGTAATTGGTTGTAGAAAAGACAATTAAACTTCTACAACAGAGAAATTTGCTCTGTTGTAGCTTTTAAATACCTGAACGATCTGTGGAATCAGGTTCACCGGCTGCTGCTGAAGTCTGTAAACTTTGACCCATATAATCGTCAAATACCACATGTACAAAGTCCACGGCTAACACTTACCTGACCTGTTAATATTTGCATGATAAAGTATCGCCATGTGTCCGTGGTGCTTGGTGCTATGTCCAGGTCACCTGTTTGACACTTCTTTGGAGTTGACCGGGTAACAATGACATTGGCTGTCTTGGCAATGGGATTACACACACACACACACACACACACACACACACACACACACACACACACACACACACACACACACACACACACACACACACACAGTGATGTAGCCACCAATGAGACTCATTAGGAGTGGAAGATAAAAACAAGTCTGCTTTCAACATGGAGAAATAAGGAGAGTAATACATTATATTTGCAGGCTCTAAATATAAAAGGTGTAATGACCAATGTCTCTGTGGTCAGGGCTGTCCTAATTTGACTCATAGCTTTGCATCATGCCTAAGGAATTCAGTGCATACCACCTCGGAGCGAACACGTGGACTGAAACCAAACTGAAGGCGGATTCTCTGGAGATTCCCTCCTGTTAATGTTTGCCAGGCCTCTCTGCAGGCGATCCGAGCCCTTATTGGGCCGGCCGCCAAAATACGAAGAGAATATTTGACACGGCGTGGCATCAATAAGAGTTCAGACATGTAATCAGCAACGAGCGACTCAGGATCGGAGACAGCAAGAACTTGATCCTGCCAATAACTGTTGTCGTCTCAGTAGCCACACACACACACACCCCCCTCACACACACACACACCCATAAACACAGAAGTTTGTATTTCTACCCATATTAGGACATGTGTTGACTTCCATTCATTTTAGTAGCTGCATTCTTGTCTAACACAGATATTCTCCCTAACCCCATTCATTACTATTGTGTACCGAGCCCCTAACTTTTACTAAAGCCTAATTCACACCTTAACCCAGCGGTTTATTGGTACTACCAGTCCAGACCTAACCCTAAACCTAACCTAAACTCAATAGATTGATAGATAGAAACTTTATTAATTCCTTTGGGATTTTCCCTCAGGGAAATTGTAGAAACTGTAGTACTAATGTGCTTCAATCTAACCCTTAATGACAAAAACAGCACTTCTTCTTATGGGGCCCAGGCTTTGGGACCTATAAGGAACAGTTGGTCCTTGCAATGTAGTAGTTGTAAAAAAATGGGCCTTTTACTAGAAAAAAAAAACTGCTAAACACACAAACAGACACACACAGACTCCTGTCATTCCTTCCATTCCCATTGATCCACCGCCCAGCTCCTTGTTGGAAGAGGTGAAGAAGGACAGCGGGTAAAGTGATCCGGCTATGACATCACTCCCAGACTGCTTCATTTTCAAACTCTCATAACTTTTGTAGAAAGGATGACAGACTCATAGTATAAAGCAACAATTTCCTGCCTGGACATGAGGGGTCCTGGGACACTCGGATGACTAGACAAAGTCTAGATGAATAATTTCCACTATTAACAAAAAAAAAAAAAAAAAAAAAAAAAAAAAAAAAACAAAAAAACAACCTTTTTTGGGTGGGTGCGGGGTTTTTTTTTTCCCCCTCCCAAAAGATA
>NW_015113951.1:106777-107738 GCF_001443285.1 Poecilia latipinna | reverse complement strand
GAGAGGGGGGGCGGGGGGCCCCCGGGATAAAAAAAAAAGATTAAAAAAAAAATTTTCCCTATAAAAAAAAAAAAAAAAAAAAAAAAAAAAAAAAAAAAACCAACAAACAACCCTTTTTGAGCTGGCTTCAGGTTTGCTTCATGCTCTCTGCATAATGTAGCACCCGGTAAAGATCAATAACCTTGAAGACGTTTGCCGATTTCTAAACAGATGAGTCAGGCTGAGCTTGCTGGACGAAAAGGATGAAGCAACCACCGGGGCGTGACAGGTAGGCACGCACCACCTGGTGGAGGGAAGGAAGTCTGTATGACACACGAGTGTAAACACAGTTGTAAGGATTTTTACAACCCTCGGCAGTTATTGTGCCCTGGTGTTGCCAGGCAACAAAATGAACGCACGGTCTCAGGTGTTCCCTCGCATCTCAGATAGCTGCTGGCTGTTAGCTTCTGTCGTTCTCCACCCCCAGTCGGGATGAGCTCACACACGCAGACAAACACCCACTCGCAGTTTGTCCGCCTCTGCTGGGTCGAAAGGAAAGCCTTTTAAGGGTATGGGCGTGAGTGTTCAGGTGACTCCACCGAAGGTGCAAGAGTGACATTTTATTCTGCTTTCCCCCCCCCCCCCTTTAATATACATCTTCACCAAATGTTACAAGGTTTAAGAGGGGGTGACAGAGAGATCAATAAAAATAATAACAAAAATGTTTTTGCCGAAGGCCTGAAATCACATTGTGTCATAGTTCAAAGTTATGAAAAAGCAACACAAATATAGTCCTTTTCAATAAATTAGAAGATCATTGGAATGCTTGGTAATTTCAACATAAAGTGAAACATATATATAAATAAAATAAAACTATAAAACTAATTAAAATGCAACTTTTAATGAACTGATGTGCTTGTTTAATTGTTTTTTTTTTTTTTTGGGGGGGGGGGGGTGTAGACTGGGGGAAAAAAGAGGGAGA
>NW_015113951.1:61132-103472 GCF_001443285.1 Poecilia latipinna | reverse complement strand
GGGGGGGGGGGTTAAGTCAGGGATAAACATGAGGCAGCAGTAGTTCTGAGCTGACGCCGCATGGTGAGAAGTAGCAGTTTTATTGTAAAAGAGTGGGTTTTATTTTTATACTAAATCTTACTATTGGTTTTCTTAGATAACTCAAACTTTCTTGGAGCCCTCCCATCAAAGGAGGACATTCAGGCAGGAGTTATGAGCACGAATGTCTGGAAGGGGACTAAAATGCCCCCATGACCTAACTTCTTCCCCTTTTAATACATGCACTTACAGTCATAGGGACAATAAAATCAGCCTTTCACTTCTGTCTAAGTGAGCAACACAGCCGTTAAAGCCAACAATTTCACTTTTACAGACAATGGAGATCTAATCTCTGGTAGCACAAGTTACTGGAAAATGTAAGGAAGCATCTATCCAGCCTACTGTTACCTAAAGGTCTGTCCTATCTAGCTGCCAAGCCCATGCCACCCACTCCTCTTTTTCAACATTCCTGATATTGAACAATGCCGAGAGGAGTTTTTTCCAGTGAATAATCAGCTGTGCTGTTGGTCCACATCAAACGTGGCTCCAGGGTGGGTCGATCTCACCCACACGTTCCTGGGCGTGCCGTGCCTTACAGACCTCCTGGGGTCGACACCTTTCAATACAGAGAACAGATCAGAGAAACAGAGCGAAAAACAGACACTGATGGAAAGAGACCAGTGGCCAACTGATGATCTCATGGTGTGTTTTGAGTGTTTGATTGAAATGTGATGTGGAGGATGTGCATGGAAACTACGTGTCCTCCACATGACAGCCTTTCTTTTTAAAAACTTAATCTTATAAACATTACTGTTGTCATGATATCTTCCGGAAAGTACTGGGTTCTTTAAAGACAGTTCGCAAACTTCTTGAAAAAAAAAAAAAAAAAAAAAGCGTTTGTTGGATAATCTGGAAAGAAAATGCTGCAGAGCTGGTTGTTTCAGCTCAGATTTAATCGGATTATAGGACACACTACACTGTAAAAACTACTGGGGCAGATCAAAGTCAAATGGAAACATGTGGATTTGTCTAATAGTCATTTTGAAAAAAGGCGTGTCAAGAGGTTTACACAGATTAGTGTGCTTTTCCAAGGTGTGCCTTTCATCATTCTACAGGTTGTGAAAATGTAGGTGTATGACAATAAACGTAGAAATTTAATTGACACTTGCAGAAGTTAAAAGATGCAAGTCTAGGCGGGGGCTTGTGTTCTGTCAATGATTAATATATATTGTGAATGTTGCTATGTAGTCATAACACACTTATTAGTTTGCCAGACAGCTATTAGAAGTTGTCACATTTACATAATCATTAGTTAATTTATACTACTCTGTGGTGATAATGGAAGTTTCCGGTTCAGTTGTTATAATCAAGCTAACTCTCATGCTATTTTGTCTCCATATGAGAATGTGTATGCTTTAATCTTATTTCCCCCCCACCTGGCAGTCACGTGTACACAAGAAGCCACCTGCAGACCATAAACTTTATCGTCGACCACATTAAAGAATGTGGTGGGTACTTACAAGTGAGCTCCTGGACATAGTTAGGTGCAGGTTTAAGAAGCGAAGTCGTAAAACTGTCTTCATGTGGTTGGTTCTACTTACACAGAGTAAGTAGGTTCTGTGTAACTTCCTGGCATGATCTGTTTTTCTACCTCCGGTCAAGGGGTCCCCCTTGTGGTCACACTGTGCTTCTGCAGAACATTGCATGCTTGTTTTTCTTTGTTTAAATAAAATCTGACAGCTTAAAGTTATAATTTCCTTTCAACAAGCACTATATTATCAGACTCAAAAGTAACTCATGGGTCTTCAAATCTAGTCCTCGAAATCTACTGCCCGGAAGGTTTTGGATAGATATACATCTGAATCAAATTAATGTTACCAGGCTTTTGCCAAACTGCGGCATGGTGAAGAGGTAATTCAGTCATTACATTAAGACAGGTTGGTGCAAGGATGCATCTACAACCTGCAGGACAGTAGACGTAGAGGACAAGGTTTTGAGACCCCTTACTTAACCACGCTCAACATTATGCCGTTATTTGGTGTTGCACAGTGACCTCTAGTGGTTTAAAATTAAATACGTTTCATATCGACAAAAAATATGTTTCTGCGGTCATCTTCAGAACCTAAGAAGAAACCACTAGTAATCATCATATTTAACCAATTATTAGAGATCATACATGTTTTCATATATCCATTTATAATTTTCTAGAGTATTTAACTAGCTTTATGACGTAAAAATCAAATTTTCTTTAATAATTAAAGTGTCATGCACTTTCTCTTAGAGTAAATGACATCATTGTTTAGTTGTAAAAAAGCTTTAAAACATAAACCTATTTAAGAATTCAAAGTAACATCTTGTAAGACTAAACTAGAGTACTATAGTTAAAATTTTGTCTCATTAAAAGTGCAATTATTAGGGAAGAAAGACTAAAGAGAGGAAATTTGACGTTTGACATTTTATTGAGAGTGCTGCATTGTGTTGCAGACATTGTGTGCACAAACTCACTCAACCTGTGTAAATGCATTATTAAAATGAATATGAGGTCTTTTCATATTGCATTTTCAAGTTTCTGTGGACATTTACAGACTAAAAACACATCAGTAAATTAATAATCCCACAGATGTTTTTGCTCCTGTGCATCCCTTTAATCATCTTACATATATAAAAGTTTAGGTAATAGTTTAATGAACAGCTCATAGAAAAGGCCCACACACATAGATATTTCTGAAGACACCAACCTAAAAATCTTTTTTGTAAAAGCAGCTCAGCAAAAAAAGTATAGCAGCATCAGCAAATAAACAACAACTAAAGAATTGCTTTCTTCAGCTGCAGTGTCAAAACTCAAATAACATCACAGACTAACTTTAGCCGCCCCATTTATACATAGTGTATTTTAAACTCCACAGGCTCCAGGAAGGCGGCCTCTGCCCTCTATTTCAGGACCTTTTCCCCCCAGTCGTGGGTAAGTTAGAAGGATGTCTGTGGTAATAGTCAGGTGGGGTGGTATTTGGGCTTGCATTTATCACACTTGGGACATAATACATATTCTCAAGGTACCTTTGGTCCAATGGTGGGTGGTTTTTGGGCTCTGGCTTTGATCCCTGTCCTGACGGATTCCTGTAGCTGACCCCAGGCCCACTTGGATGCAATGGAGGTGCAGCAGACGCCTCAGGATATTGGGGTGGCTGAGGTTGAACCTGAGGGTGGGCTAATGGGGGAGGAGCAGCACAGGGCATGTATTGAGGAGCCGGGGCATAGATGCTGTGGTTGTGGAGAGGTTGGAAGTGGGGTCCAGCAGGAGGGTACAGGCCTGAATGTGACATCGCCTGCTGTGGGATGAGCACTTCCACATACTGACCAGTCTCTGGGTCGAACAACATTTTCCTAAGGGGCTGCACAGGCACCTCGATATAAAAATACTTCCCTGTCTCAGGATCCAGGAGTACTCTACGTGGTGGCTGGGCATAGCTACTTTCTGAATACACGCTAGAGCTATCGCCGCCATATTCTGAACCATAGGAGGGACCCATGCTTTGGGGGCCACATAGGTACTGAGGATCTATAGGAGGCAGGACGGGAGAGTGGCTGTGGCCTGGATCACTGTAAGGAGCCCCAGTCAGATTTGGTGGCTGCTGATGGGGAGATCTGTGAACAGGAGGCCGTCGAGCTCCAATATGTTGCTGTGGCAGCAGAGAGCGGTCAGCAGGGCAGGCCTGCATGAGTGAAGGAAGGGGAACGCAGGCAGCGGAGGGATGGAGAGGCTGGTACATGGATTGTGGTTGGTTTGGACCAAGAGGGCTTGATTTTGGAGATCTCGGTTGGTAACCCAATGACTGCGTTTCAGGTCTGCAGTGGTGAGCGTGCAGAGGGGGCTGAGCCACTTGGTAAGGTAGAGCCTGACCCGGAGAGTGTGGCAAACCAGGTGGGGTAAGGTTATGGGGACTGCGATGCTGGTGAGGAGAGGTAGGACCACAGTGAGAGGGGTAGCTAGCTGTGCAGGAACAGGGAGGATGGGATGAGGGTTGATACCGATTTGACCTCGCTGAAGTCATATCAGGAAGCAAGAGCGGACTAAAGCTCTCTCTTTCGTCATAGCTTGGAGGGTCATCTGAGGTATAAAAATGTTGCTCGTCTATCCTTTGGGCATGCTCATTGGAGACTGTTCTTCTGTATGGTTGATGGGTGTACTTTTGAGTTGTGGAAACAGCAGGCACTTGCTTCAGATTGTTGGAGCTAACAGGCACAGTTTGCTCATGAGCACATGTCGCCCAAGAACACTGTTGACCCTCTGGGTCCGTTGAAGTTGATTGGTCAACTTCAGATAGGGTAGATCCAGCATTTTGATATGGATTTGATTGTGGAACAAGTTGTTGGGCTACATCTAAACCGGTATTTGATGTTGCAGTTAGGGATTCAGGTTTCCTAGCATGCCTAGAGCTTAGAGGCGAAGCAGCAGATTGTTGGTGCTGACCTTGGTCAGCAACTGCCTCTGTGTCTGAACATGCTGTTGACATGTTAGAGATGCTGGTGACATTGGCTGCTGTTGTTCTGTGAGGTGGTGGTTTAATGTTTGACACAGCAGATACAGCAAGCTTTCTTGAATGATTTGATGCAGAGGCAGACTCATTGGAAATCTTCCTGTAGACTGTAGGCGAGCTCACTACAATTGTCTGCGGTCTCTCCTCGTTTCGTTGTTTCCCACTAGAGGAGGTTGTCGATGATCTCTGTGCTTCATTTGTCACATTTCCCAAATCTCCAGGCTTAAATTTGCAGTTTGGTTTCGGAGGCACTGCTGGTTTTTGAGAGTTTTTAGCTATAGATTTCACTTCAATCGTTTGAGGTCTGTGGCTTCCCAAAGAAGGTGAGGGGATTTCTTTTTTCTCTGTTTCTTTTGATGGTGACCTGGTCTCACCTGGCTGTGGTTTGAATCGCCGTACTGCAGGAGACCTGGGGGGGAAGGTAGGATCTAGCCTTTTGACTGCTTCAAAATCTCCTATAGTGTCAGTTTGTTTGGTGGTTATTAGTGTTTGGTCCATTGTGTTCCTTTTTGTTGTTTCTGTATCTTTCTTTGGGGGTTTAATACTAACTCCCTCCTCTTCTGTGGGCTTTTCCAGGACATCCGCACTTTCAGTCATTGCTGAGGGGCCAGAGGTGGTGGAGGACGAGGAGAAGGTTCTCCCTCTGTGAGATTCAGGACAAACTTTTTCTGAAGGAGGAATGGTCTGAAGAGGGATCTCCAAAGAGTTCACATGCTTACAAGTAGGTCCTTTACCTCTAGTTAAGTTCTGACCATCGCTCACCACTGCGCCAATGTCAGCCTGATAACCTTTCTCCTTTAAAAGCATTGAAACTGAGTGGCCAACACTACCACCAGATGCACCGCCAGAAACAGTGGGGGCAGGTGAGAGAGAAGCAGGAGCTTTGATTTGGGCAGAAGTCTCTTCATGACTTAAAGATGCAGACATGTTGGATTTATTTGATTTCTCTCTTATTAAAACTACAGCAGTGGACACCTCCCTCTCCTTACTTGGCTGTTTAGGGAGGCTTCCGAGCATGGGGGGTTTTCGGTCTGTTCTAGCCAATGTGGGTTTGTCCTCACTGTCTGGCACTTTGTGGATTTCTATCGCATTCTTTTTCTTTTCTGCTGCGATACTAACATCATGTTCACCAAGCTTTGGGATCATCTTCTCTTCCGTCATGTGTTTTAGTCTGCTCGCTTTCGAGTTTGCATCTGGGGAAGACAACAAAGGGCTTTGGTTTTTGTCGCCCAAGTCTTTCCTCATGCTTGGTATTTTATTTTTGTCATCTTTCCAACAAACAGCCTTGCATTCGATTTGCATTGGCTGTGGACCAGATGGAGAATTTCTTTTATTCTGAGTTGAATGAAGTGATATTTGATTCGTTGAATCTTTTGCTTCATCTTTCTCTTCAGGTGTTCTGAACTCTTCTCTTTCCTCTTTCCTCTCTTCTCTGCTAGCCTCCTTTAATTTATTTATTTTCTCCTCTACTGGCACCTCTTCTCTTGTTTCCTCATTGCAGTTTTCTTCATTGACGCCTGATTGGTTAAAAGGACTAACTGCCTTGAAGGACAAGTTGTATGTATTTTTTACAAGCCGCCTTACATCTCTAACTTTGTGAATGGGAGCCTTAACGCTGTCTTCCCCGTCCCCTTCATCCCGTATTTTGTCTTCTGCTTTGGTCTTAGTATTTTCTTCCTTCTCTGCAGCAGATCCATCTGGTGGAAAAGATTTGCTTTCTGCCTCCGGAGTGAGACAGACATTTAGTGAGGCCTTCTTCTTTTCCACAGCCTTGAGTTTGATCTCCTGTGTTTTAGATGTGTAGGGATCTTTGTCTCCTTGTGGAAGTTGTCTGCGTTGATCTTTGTTTTCAACTTTTTGATCTCTGTTTGTTCCTCTTGCTAGTGTGTTGCCAGAAGGACGTTCTGAGGGAGCAGCTGTGTCCCAAGCAGGTGCTTTCACTGGTGCGCCTACCACAGTTTCATGTGTTTGCCAGGACTGTAAACCACTTCTTTTACCTTCAAACGGTATACCGCAGTTGGATTTTATCTCTGAAGCTGATGATTTAGTACTTCGAGTTTGGGAATCAGCTTCTTCGCTGTCGGTCTGGGAGAAGGTGACACTTCTGCCACTGCTGGATGAACTTGGTCTATAACTAGATTTTAATCCATAGTCCTTAGGGAGGGTGGCTTGATCCTTCATGCCTGTTTCTCCCCTCAATGAAAGTCTCTCAGATGAAAGGCTGTGATCTGACTGAAGACTGGAACTCAGATTACAAGAGTCAAGTTTCGGTGATTCTTCCCATGGTGCTACGGCACTCTCTGTTGGTGGGCTCGCTTCTTCACTTGCTTGCTCATCAGGCTGTCTGTCAACACCTTGCATCTTCTTTGACAACACGTTTTTGATGAGGCATGACGCAATCTTGGTTTTAGAGTACGTTTCATCCATAGAAGCAGATTTCTGGAGTTTGGACTGTCTTTCATTTTGCTGTGAGAGCTCAGAGCTGCTCTCGCTTGGGGGAGTTTCTTGCATTGCTGCTGGCGTACTGTGTTGCCTCACAAAGATACCTCTAGGATGAGTCTCTTGAGAGGGGCTTTCCACCATCACTGGTAGCCCAGGACTGCTATTTTCACTGCTCTCATCCTGCTTCCCTTCTGTGTTATTCCTTCTCTTCAGTTGGATCTGTCTTTTTGGCACTCCTCTTCTTACTTTCCTGCAGTCCTCTCTTTCCACAGCTACGTCTATGCATTCAAAGCTTCCTAACTCGCATCTTCTGGCTGGATCTAGGCAATC
This sequence comes from Poecilia latipinna, assembly GCF_001443285.1. NCBI lineage: Eukaryota > Metazoa > Chordata > Actinopteri > Cyprinodontiformes > Poeciliidae > Poecilia > Poecilia latipinna. The sequence continues at coordinate 96,144 of NW_015113951.1, read as the reverse complement.
TAAAGTGTGAGGATATTGCTGATGAGAGGAGAGTTCATCAAGGTCAAGCTTTGGTGCAGAACCTCTGAAGTCAGCATAGGACAGGCAGGCAGCATTGACCCCAGCTGGACTGTCATGGGTAGATGGTTGAGAAATGTTTGTAGATGAACAGTGGCTGGAGTTGTACATTTCAAGGTAATCTAGTTCGGGACTTGACAGGCTGCGGAAAGCCACATCTGTAAACCACTTCACCTCATGGTCTGCTTCATCAAGTTCACTCCCCATACTGGAGCTGGAGCTCTGACACGGCCTGCTCGTGGACACGCGTCGAGGCACACTTCGCCTGTCCTGAGATGTGGGAGGTTTAAGTCTTCTGCTGGCGCTGCATCCGCTGGGGTCTGGCTGAGGCGCAAGTTTAAGCAGACCCTGTTGTTGCTGTAGCTGTCTTGTCGCAGGGAGACTCTCTGAATAAGAATGTGCTGTTGGCAGTCCCTGGCGCGTCTCTCTGGTTGTGGGAGCTGCACTGCGACTCACAGGTCCTTTTCTATTCCTGGCATTGAATGACAGCTCAACCTGTTCCCCTCTGTAACTGGCAACCCCCTGCCACCCCTCTTCTCTTTCAGGAGCTTGCTCCTCCCTCTTTCTCTCTCTGTCTATCTCCCTACTCATTTGCCTCTCCATACCTACATCCCTCTCCTGCTCCAATGGCATTTCTCTGTCCATCTCCAGTTGCTTTCCAATTCTGACCCAATGGGCCTGGCTATTATTGTCAACAGGGTCAACATTGGGGTTTTCCCTACTTGTCGCTGCTTCCTTTAAATTACCACACAGTGAGGATGCTACAACTTCAGAGGGGCTATTGCTTCTGTTTTGCCACTTTCTGTGTGGTTTCTGAGGGGCTATAATGTGAACAGGTGTAAACCTGGTAAGAGGTGGAGAAGGAGTGCGACGTCTGTTTATATGACGGGACATGTCCCCTGCCAGCCTCTCCTTGTCGTCTTGTATAATTTTGGGTAGCAGCTGTCTTCTTGAGTTCTGAGGTGTGCAAGTCGAACCTGGTGGATAAATATTACTATCAAAATTCAGGGAGTTAGAGGCGACCAGAGGATGGAGCTTTTCCTGTCTTTGCACAAACTCCTTGGATGCAGCTCTATGAACTCTGTGACTTGTAATATCGTGGGAAGGAGACTTGACTTCTTCCTGAGAAAGCGGGGCTTGGGCGTTATGTTTTTCCTGAGTGGAGATGGCTACACTTGATATTTCTTGACAGTGTCCTTTCTTTTTTGTCTCTCTTCTTTCTGTGACGAGTTGTAGCTGTGAATTGTACGAATTTTTATCTGACGAGACAGATATCGGAGTGCAAACTTCCACCACTGAAGAGTTTCTCTTTATTTCAGTAGCACCAGTTTCCAGTCTCTTCTCTAAGTTAAATGAAGGTGACACAGCTTTCTTTGCCAGATGTGTAGGTGACGGTATTACAGTGATACCGGCAGTAATGGTCTCTGTCTGAAGCCCAGATGTGAGAGGAACAGGTGTTGTATACGGGGGGTTGAATTCTGTAGACTGTGCTGTTAGTGATTCCTGGAATATTCTCTCTGTAAATGGAGTTACAGGTGATGAATGCTGGTGCTGAGATGAATGGCTTTGGCAGTCGTCGGGTGAGCAGGTTATGGATCTTGGTTCAGGTGAAGGTGTGAGATAGTTTGGCTGAGGAGAAGGCGTTTGGTTTTTGAGCTGAGACGGTGAGACTGAACTTTGGATGTCTGATAAACGTGGAGAGTTTCTCTGACTACCAGCGGACTGTGCTACTCCGGTGTCAACACTGTCTTTACCAGACTCGGAGGACACAAGAAAATGAATTGGGTCTGGGGAGGAGGTATGAGAAAGTTCTGGAAATGGAGAACTTGTCCTGCCCTCAGTCTGAACAACAGAATAGGACACCCCTGTGATTTGAGGGGAGAAAGAGAAGCTTCTTGGTGACACAGAGACAGCTTGTTGCTCCGTGAGAGAAGACTCTGAAACCTCTTTGACTTGACAGGGCCACTCTTTCCTGATTAGATGTGGAGGGGGTGTAACAGCACCTATCTCAGGCGTCTGAGAAGTATATTTTTCCTCTAAAGGTGAGCTGCTCTGGTGCAGTCCAGGTGATGGAGCTACTTGAGAGTGTTGTTGTTTCCTTCTGAGCTCTGGAGAGGAGGAGAAAATCCTTACTTCAGGGGATGGAGAATTGTACCTTTCCTCTAGCGGTGAGACTCTCTGATGAAGTTCGGGTGATGGGTTTACTTGAGAGCTATGCTCGTTTCTGAGCTCAGGCGAACTGCTCTGCTGCACTTCAGGTAATGGAGAAAAACTATTACTGACCACAGGTGAAGACACTTTCCTCCTGATTTCAGACAGTGTCAAATGGTTTTGTACTGTAGGCGAAAGAGCAGGTGATGGACCTCTTGACCCAGTGTTGGTTAGAAAGGCAGGGGCAGGCAAGTGAGGGGAGGCTGTTACGTTCCTTATTCCAGCTGGAACTCTATCCTCCACAAGCCCGGGAGACGTGGCTACTGAAATGACAGGAGAAGGGGGCGTAAACCTAGGGCCTGGTGTGGAAACAGAGCTGCCTGGTCCAGTTGATAATCCTGTGTCCTGGCTCTGTGGAGTAGTCGTGATCTCTCTTCCAGCAATAGAAAGATCTGAAATAAGTTCAGTGGCATTGGCAGAATCTTTTATATCAGGCGTGGATTCTCTGCTAAAGAGATCAGGTACAGAGACCCTCCCTCTTGACTCAGAGACAGGAGGTAATGTTTGAGTGGTGGGGGAAGGATAGCTATTTCTGAGCTCAGGGGAGGCTACCCGCGCTTCTGAGGGAGATTCTGAATCGACACCATGGAGTATAGACGATGAAAAATTGATTCTAGATTTAATGTCTGTATAATCCTGAGAAAGGTCGGTGGGAGTCTCAGGTGATGACCTGCTGTTTTGATTTAACTGGCTGGCTTCTGGCTCAGCTAAATTGTGTGGAAGTGATGGACTTAAAGATTGATTTGAAGGATTACACTGTCTGTCTTTGGATGAAGGGTTTATTGTACTTGATTCAGTGTCTCTGTACGATTCTTGAATGTCAGGCGATAGAGGTGAAAGTCTTTTCTCAGCGGAGGAGGAAGACAGTGATGACAGCCTCCCTTCTGGATTGAAGGAACTGGGGCTGTTATATCCGGGTGAAGGTGTTGTCTCACCGCTGTTGAGGCCTTGATACGATGGGGTGAGAGATGATGGGGTACTTGTATTGTGCAGAAGCTCCGGGGTTGCGGTTTTTTGTTCAAAACTTGCAATGCTATCCTCGGCAACTTCTGGATGTTTTAAATGTAATCCTTTTTCATCTAATTCCCTCCCATCTGAACACTCTTTTTGCCAAGCAGGGCTGTAACACCCTTCTCTTAAGTCATCAAACCCCTCCTCTCCCTCGCTCGATCCAGGCGCAGTGTGATAGCTGCCAGAAGAGTCGTTCAAATCATCCACCTGCGGTGTGGTGGCAGCTCTTCCTTCCAACTCTGTCTGGGGAGGTACAGAGGGCCCTGCAGCAGGGCTACTCGAGAGGGACGCCGACTCACCGTCGTCTCCAAAAATGTCACACAGGCAGGTGGTCTCAGAGATGACACTCCGCTGAGTGGGAATGTTGATAATGTCGAAGATTTCAACGTGGTTAGGGGTACCCTCACGATGGCACAGGGAAAATGTGCGGGGCGCGCTGCGCATGAAGGAGTAGCTGTCCCCCTGGAGAGTCCAACTGTCCATCGCTACACCATGTGCTCCAAAGATTCACTGTGGCCAGTCCTACCCGCTCCTCCTGTGAGCTTTTGGCTGGGTTCCTGCATAAAATACACAACAAAAAACCCCAAAAAGATCACCTGGAGGGCATATTCATTTTTACTGCAAGTAGATTAGATAAAAATGATTAAGTTAGTAATAACAAATATTGATTTGCACTATTTAAGTATCCTTTGGATTTTAAAATGTCAGAAAAACAAAAATGAACTAAGTTACCATTTCCTAAAAAGCAATGACACTCAGTTGTATCTGATTAAAAAAAGAAAAAAAAAGATTTTCTGGTTTTATGACATTTACAAAATCAAATTATTCATATAAAATAATAGTTTTATGTCATTTCACATTATCTTTGCAAATGTGGATCCCTTACTTAATCTCACATGTTGTAATAACCACAGAAACACACGTTCGTGCTTCATTATATGCAAGAAGAGAAACTCTGACTGACTTGTACTGTACCTGCTTTTTCTGATGGTTCTGAGCTCTTCAGTAGTGAAAAATCCACCCCTCATTCAAAAAAAAAAAAAAAGCTCTCTCAAGTCTGCAGTAGACTCCAAGGTAAAAAAGATCTTGTTCATCTCCAGGACCAAACAGCTCAACATCTCTGACTGACAGAGCCAGAGTGACTGGCTAACCTCAGAATATGGAGAGCACTGCCATCCATTAGACTTGAATAGAAAAAGAAAAGAGGAGGAACCTCCTTAATACTCATATCGCCATTTCTGCCCCGCCCCTCTGGTCTGGCAGCAGGGAAAGAGCTTACAGCAAGTAGCTCATATAATTTTTTTTTCTTCTTCTCCAGAGTGAGGTTTGCATGGGCATTGGCTTTCCAGTGTAAGCTGGGGTGGCGTACCTCATGGGGTGGGTGGGTTTATAGTTAGCAGCAGATGCTGATCAGGCCGGGACCAACAAGTGCGCCTGGAATCTGACACTTACAGCCAGCTCAGTCACATTGCTTCTCTATATATAGACCTACATTATTAGGGCCAGAAAGACATAGCTTTAGTTCTTTGAGTGGGTGTGCTGGTGGGGAAAGAAAGAGTAAATACTGTCCTCGAAGAATGGCATATTCATTGTTCACTTTGACACAACTTTTAATGGGGGTATTTAACGCAGAGGGTGCAGTAAATCTAACTTTGCGTGTAGGTGTAAATGAGGCTCTGCAGAGGAATGGCTATTGAGGGAGGTCAAAGGTTGACACAGGCTATCCAACATGGTCTCACATGAAACACTCAGTGCTGAGCTGGCAGCACTTGTATGGTAAGGTGAAGTAACATATTTTAAGCCACGTTTTGCCCTGCAATGTCTGCAAATGGCGTTTTTCAAAAAACAAATTGCTCAATAAATTTTAAAATCCTAATCTCATAAAGCAATCCCACTCGAAGCAGGTGATGATGTCATTTTACTATACTTATCCAAAAGTAGTACAATGGCAAGGCCTAATCATGCTGTACTGAGGGAGTCTAGACATGTATGATGGGGGCAAAGTTAGATAAGCCCCCTATTCCTATTGTAATACCTCATGTCATTACCAATTATTCTCAGTCATTAAGTCATTCATCGGCAGCTAGTGGAAAAATCTCTGAACAAAAGGTTCCAGTTTTATCACATCTCACTGGTAGAACAAAGTGCTATTTTTACTTTCTATGATGACCTTCAAATGGCACGCCTGATTTGAGCTGTCTGTGTAGACATGAATCTTGCTTCAAACACTTTGGATGTTTAGGTTTTTACTTTTGCTGGGATTCATTTTCCAAATGTGAAGACATTTATTTTGTCATAAAATATAGACAAGGGGTTAGGTTGAAGCTAACCAAACCCCTTATCTATAACTGGTTTACTGCATTGGTTTTTATTTTACAACTGCCCATTATTACAGTTGTGAGTTTTTAGTATTAGTAAATGATATCAAAAATTTGGAGGGTCTTTCCAGACATTACAAAATTCATGTACAACCTTTTTTACAATACTTCATTACTATTTTGTTTTTATTTTAATACAAAATTAACAGTTAAGGTAACAAAAACAGGACTAATGTGACAAATACCTGAGCTTTCACAAGAATCAGTCTTGTTTGTATAAGAAACTTGTATAAGACTATTTTATTAATTTACACATAAAGAAATTCAATTAATTTTAATGTATTGGCTGATACCTTTTTCACACCCTCTGCTCAACTTAATAAAGAAAACATGCAGGTAAAGCAAAAGAAATCTTTACTTGAAGCCTGATAACAACCCCAGTTATGAAATCTGAAGGCAATTAGTAGTTTCAAAGCAAACTCAGCTGCCAGTGAGGATGAAGACCTGGAACAGCTTTTGATGAAAAATAAGACTTTTATTTTGGAATCTGCAGCTAACGCCGAATGCGACGCAGGAAGTTCCGCATTACGACTGCGGATGAAGATAACAGACAAGTGGCTAAGGCTAATGTTTGCTAACTAATTAGCAGGATAGGTGAGTGTTTTCAGCTCAAACTTTGCCTCTCTGTTTATTTGACCTGTTGTAGATGTTTTGGGTGCTGCATCGATGCCAAACGATGAACACCAGCGTGTTGTCATTGTGTTCCCAGGTTGTTTGGGCCTTGTCAGTCGGCAGCAGGCTAACACCGAACACTAGCTGCTCTCCTCTCGTTTGTTTACGTTAGCTCTGCGGCTCGTCATTTTTCCAAGTTATCTCACAAAATGAAAATACAAGGTTCCCAACTTTTGGGACGACACAGACAAGCTATTATAAATATTTCAAAGTTCACATGAAATGAGCTACGTTTGTCTTTAAAATGTAATAATCCGTTGGAGTTCTTGTAGCTGGTTAGCCATGAAACATAGGTGGACATTTTCTGCACTCTGCTTTTAAGCCGTGAGCTACAGCAAGTATACATCTAACAACGGGTATAGCAGATTTAACTAACACATTTTAATATTTATGTGCTATATCACTAACCATAACAGAAGTCCTAAAGTAGGAAATAAGTAACGTTTTATTTCCTTTTTTGGATGATTTAATTCCTCTCCTTTTTATGGGGATGTTTCGTTAGTAAACAGAAGGCCGCAGGATACTCTGACTCCTTTTGGGAGTGTTCGGGCCCTGTTTGTTGTCAGAACTATACATAGATACTTTACAAGGAAACTATGCAACTATACTTTTAATTTGGGGGACATTGTCTATGAAAAAATTACTACCATTTTCATCATCACACATGGAGTTTAAGTATTCAAAAGCATAAACAGCAAATTTGCTGCAATATGTTCTCATTCCTGTTTTCTGTTGCTATCTAAAAGTAGCACCCAAAAGAAACAGCTGACATGCCTGAATACTTCCCCCGTCCCCACCCTGTCTGTTTACTTCTAATTAATTTAATTTACAAATGACTCGTGTCTTAATTTTCCAAAAGCTAACTGATACTAAAAACTACTAAGATTGCATCCTCAAGAATGCCTGTGTTGCTTGATGGTGTGCTCACTATTGGAGAAAAGATTGGACATTTAGTTTGTGATTGTGACCTACTGATAATAAATCAGGCCAGGTGAAGTTTAAAATGATCTTTTTTTCTGGTCTCCAAAAAAAAAACCTCCTCTGTTAGAAAGATTTTGTAAACAAGACCAATTCATCTGTTTAAATACTGAAAATGTAAAAGTCTTTAATTTTCTGTTCATTGTTTAGATTGTGATTACTGTTGACTACAAATTGGATAACAGTCTTTTTTTCACCAAACAACAAAAAAAAAAATCATTACTAAGATATTTTATTTTAGAAATAATTTGAAATGAAAATGTAACAACATATATATATTTTTAAAAATATTTCAATTCTCATAACTGTATACATCAAAAAATCTAAATGCTCTTCTTGATATTTAAAATAAGGGGTTTGGATAATAATAATAATAATAATAATAATAATAATAATAATGAGAAATGGCAGAAAGGACAAATGAAATGGGAAATGAAAATCAGTACCATCATTTTATATCTAATCATTGATTAATCAGATAGAATTGAGTCTTGTGCTGAAATAAAACCGTCCTCCAGACTTTGGATTAATTATTTGTGGTCCCGCTCCTCTTAATTTCAGGTCTTTGCCATCGTGTGTGTTCCAGCCTCAACCATGGAACAGTGCGCATGTGTGGAGCGGGAGCTGGAGAAAGTGCTCCACCGCTTCGTAATGTACGGCCACCAGTCTGAGGAGAGGCTAGATGAACTTCTACGCAGTGTCTGTGAGATACGTGCACAACTAGTTGCTTTTGGTGAGGAAAACACAGGTACAAACGGGGGTGAAAACTGTAGCTTTGGAAGATGTACTAGTTCCGGCATTTTAAAATTTTGACAGGAAATCCAAATCCGCTTCATCCTTATTCATTGTGCAAGGTGTATACTTGGATTCTGATCTCATTTCTTTTTCTGTCCAGCAGGAGTACAAGATGCAGACCTATCAGTCCTATCCCAGAATATGGCCCAGTGTTGTAAGAATATTAAAGAAACAGTGCAGTTGCTGGCATCTCGACATAAAGACATTCATGGCAGCGTGTCAAAAGTTGGCAAAGCCATCGACAGGGTAAGAAGAGAAAATGTTATCCTGTAAGAATAAAAGTTTTGCATGCGTTTGTTTCACTTTTTCGCTACGCCTCTGTAGAATTTTGATGCAGAGATCAGTGCTGTGGTGGCAGAGACGGTGTGGGATACTCCAGAAAGACAGAAATACCTTAGTGAGTCCATTGTGGAGCACTTGTACCGACAAGGGATGCTCAGTGTGGCAGAGGATCTTTGTCAGGTAAGTGAAAATCAGCAAAGTTTTGTCTGTATCGTGGCTTGAAGGTCTTTGAGATGTTTCCTTTGCCAGTTGTCTAATGCAACTCAATTTACACAAAATTCTATGTATACAATTTGGAGAAAACATAATATTCCCATCTGCTAATTGTCACTGGTAATTATCTTCTTATTTTGTTAAAAAAAAAAAAATAGCTTGAGATATTGTCGAAAAAAGAAATACTTAGAATTTTTTTTAATTAAAAAAGGAGCCTGGTATGGCACTGGTGTGTTGCATTGTGCTATTTTGAGCTTGGATTCCCCATTTCCAGGTCAGGTCACAAGTGAAAATGAATCAAGAAATGTTGCAGTGACAAATCTAGAGACAGTGATGTTGGTAATAGTGCTACTGTAGCTGTGGATCCAGATCTATAATATATATATATATATATATATATATATATATATATATATATATATAAAATCACAGGTAAAATTCTAATGTTTTGTTTAACCAGTGCTGTGGTTTGCACTGACTCATTGTGTCGCTAAAATTACTGACATCTAGTGGTTAATTGGAGAAAGATACTTCCGAGCTAAAATCTTGCAATGTATTGCATCTACATTATTTGGCTAATTTACTTTTCATTAAATAAAACAACTCTTTAATATCTTTAATGTTTTTTTTTTCCTTTATCTGTGGTCATATTTTCTGCCAAAATGTGGTGTATTTTTGTTTTGCCTCTTCATGTTTGTGTTTTATTTTCTTAAGTGTTCAGGCCGTCCTGGTCATTTCACACCTTTTTCGTTTCGTTCTTTGTCAGTTTTGGTTTTTCAAAATGAAATCTTTACCCTTTGGGCTGTTTTGAACCAGCCATGTGTTACAAAGGTGCTTTGTAAGTACTTTTACAACCAATTAATTGTAGCAATTTCCTAAAAATTAGCTCATAATGAACGGTAAGAGTCTGGTTTTGTTATTTAAGTAAATACTGCTTATCATCATTGGAGGTCGTGTCATTTGGATTTATCATATTTCAGAAGAATTGGCTGTCCTGAACATTGGACAGGATCACAAACAAGCACAGTGTGATATAAAGTCTGAAGAAAATAAAATTCATTTTAGAGTTTTATGTACATTTACCTCCATGATTCATCAAAAAACTTCATCAAATGAAAATCAGCGATAGGTCATAAGTTAGCAAAGGAATGTTTGCAAGAAGCTTCTTGCTTACTTTGAAAAGAAAAACAAAAAGTTGCTCCTTCAGCAAAAACACCTGCTAGTAAAATGGTGTTGCAACCTTGGCATCATTTCATTGTAACAAATAAGTTAATTGTATTTAGGGAACTATTTTCTGCTGTATTTGATTGCAGCTTTGCCTACATTGCTCCAATTTTAGATACAAAAAAAACATAATCGATGGGATAAAAAAAAAATACAAATGATGTGTTCCTCTGAATTAATAGAGCACAGATGAAATGAAGTACACATTTGTGTTTTTTCAGGAGTCCGGTGTAGTTATTGACATGAGTATGAAGCAGCCTTTCCTGGAACTAAACAGGATCCTCGAAGCTCTGAGGATGCAGGACCTCAGGCCGGCATTAGAGTATGGAAACCACTCAGACACCAAAGTGATTCGCTGCTGCGTTCCATACTTAACCGCGGCGGTCTCGCTCTCGTGTGCAATTCTTGTAGGTGGGCCGTCTCAAATCGCCAGCGTCTTCTTGAACTGAACAGCAGCTTAGAGTTCAAGTTGCACCGTTTGTACTTCATAAGTTTGCTCAGTGGAGGAATCGGCAACCAGATGGACGCCCTGCAGTACGCCAGGCACTTCCAGCCATTCGCATCCCAACACCAGAGAGGTCAGCAGCTGGATGAGATTATGCAAGATGAGCTTTTGCCAGATGTTGATTTACCTTTTATGTAAACAGCTGAAAGTAGCTTTGAAAAACGTAATTTAGACTTCGGTAGCTATTTTTTTTTTTTTTTATATACTCTGTAGGAATAAGGTTGCATTTTGGAATTAATGTTTTTGTAATGCTGTCCTCCATTCATTTGCAGATATTCAGATCTTGATGGGCAGCCTGGTCTATCTACGTCACGGCATTGAAAACTCTCCGTATCGCAGCCTGTTGGAGACAAATCAGTGGGCTGAGATCTGTAACATCTTTACCAGAGATGCCTGTGCTCTACTGGGCCTCTCTGTAGAGTCTCCACTAAGTGTTAGGTGAGTAGGAGATGGGTTGTATGATACACATAGATCCACTTTTTCCTCCTTTTTACTAATTAAGAGCAGCCCTAGAAAGGCACTGCAACAATGAGTTTTTGGCTTAATCTTTTTTGTTTTTGCTCCATTTAGAGTGACAGTAAAAGCAGCTGGTGTTTTATAACTACACAGTCCGATTAAAAATGCATTCCTGAGACATTGCCAATATTTTTCGTTTTAGTTTTGCGTCAGGATGCATGGCCTTACCGGTGCTGATGAACATCAAGCAGGTGATCGAACAGAGACAATGCAGCGGAGTGTGGACGCACAAAGACGAGCTCCCTGTAAGTCGCATTTTAACTTGATTCATCGCCATGCCTTTATCCTGAGTGGGCTATCGGTTATTTCTCTTTCTCTCTGCACATGAAGATTGAAATTGACCTGGGTAAGAAGTGCTGGTACCACTCTGTGTTCGCCTGCCCCATCCTTCGGCAGCAGACCTCGGAGAGCAATCCCCCTATGAAGCTCATCTGTGGCCATGTCATCTCCAGAGATGCACTCAACAAACTCACCAATGCTGGGAAGTGAGTCGAAATGAAGCGTTGAACCACTTTGGCTTGTTCCACGTTTTCTCGCTTTGCAGCGTCAGCCTTTAATGTATTTAATTTCTTGGAATAGACCAAAACAACGTAATTAGAAGAAATATGTTTAGTAGTTCTTTATTCAAAAACAGATTCTGCTGTCGTTAATCAGAACTTTGCAGAATAACTCTTTGCTTCAAGTGTTTCTCTTTACCAGCTTTACATGCTAACAAACTCCTTTGTCAAATAGCTGAAGCTTATTCAGATTGTATTTAGGTCTGGAAATTGGCTGAATTTCTCTATATAGAAGTGATTTGACCTAAATCATTCCATAGTGGTTTAATGTTGACTTGCTGGAAGGTGAGTTCTTGCCACCGTTTCAAGACTTTTGCAGACTCTTGTTGGGTTTTGTTGCTCCGACCTTCTCTTAACACAAGCTTTCCTTTTATCGTTCTTCCATAAAGTCCACATTTTTCCGAGTTTATCCTTTCTAACCCCTCCGACAGCTAAGGTGGGCATCATGGAGTCTTTGCTGATTTATTTTAACGCTCTGCTTTCTCACTCAGTCAGTTTAGATGGACGACTCTGTCCAGAGTTTCCATTTTCAGATGATTTGTTGAACGACCCTTTGGTTGGATGTTCAAAGCTTTAGAAATTATTTTATCACATAAACTTGCTTTAAACCCTTTAACCCTGACCTTTTTGCTGTGTTCTTCATGATGCTGTTTGTTCATTAATATTTCCACCAAACATCTATTCTCAGCATGAAAACAGTTGCTTTCATGCTGAGACCACAACTTGACCACGTTTACTTTTTAAGTTGACCTGAGAATTGCTGTAACTTTATCTTTCTACCTCACAATTATGCGCTACTTTGAGTTGGTGTATAGTGGACAATTTCATTAGTATGCAATGAATCCAGAGTTTGTAATGAGTCAAAATGTCTGAAAGTTCACTGGGATGTGAAACATTTCTGCAGCGCACTCTGACTTGCTTGAAAAGATGAAGTTGATCACTGAGCGTTGCTAATTAAACATGCTGCTGTTCTCGCCCTGCAGGTTGAAATGCCCTTACTGCCCCATGGAGCAGAACCCGTCACATGCCAAGCAGATCTACTTTTGATACCATACACTCTCCTCGTCAAGGATGAAGTTACCTGGAGCTCTCTGAATGTCCAGGACCCTTTGCTCTGGCCCCTGTCGTCTATCCCTGGCCTCTCGGCCTGTTTATTGTAAAAGCATTAAGGTGTTTTACCCCAGTGCTCCTCCGGACGGCCTCGGCAGTCCCGTAACCCAACTCGGACCCTCCGACTTTGCATAGCATTCAAGTCCTGCACGGTTGGTTGAACGAAAGCTTGTAGTAGAGTGAAGAGTCGATCGGGTCGTCTTCATGAAGAAGAGCCTCCGAAAAGATCATAGAAATTCATTTACAAATGCCTGCAGAGTAATAGGCTTATCATATGTATTACTTTCTGTTGTTTAATTTTTTTTTTCTTTGCTTTTTTGACTTTTGGGTTGAACGAGTTTTTTTTTTCTTTTCTTTTTATTTGAAAGCAGAGGGATAATTATAAATTTGTTTAGTGTTTGGAGTAAATGGTATAGGTAGGCAGAGTCTGCTTTCAGGACGGTGATAAGCTTGTATTACTTAAGAGATAACCCACAGAGTAGCAAACTCCACTGAACGCTGACAACCTCCTGGTTAAGGGGGAGTACAAGTGTGGCGATCTCCCTTTAATTGAACTCTCGATTGTGGCTCCTCCATGTTGTACTAAAGGCTTGAAAGCCACTGCTGATTGATGAGTAAAAACGACAAATTCCTCAGCGGTTGGAACAGCTTTCTTTTTCTTTTTTCTTGTTCTGTTTTTGTTTCCTTCTGTGACTGACTGCACCAGCAAGATTTTTTCCCTCATTCTAGAAGCCATTTGTCTTGTCCTGTGTGTGTATTTAACAAAAGTGACAAAAAAGCAAACAAAAAATATACAGTGTACTACTGTGAAATGTGTTCTGCTCCTATTTTCCTTCACCACCACCTCATATGAAGTAGTTACCTTGCACAGCGACACACTTAATCGGCACGATTGCGCGACGTTAAAGATGATAGTGACTCAAAAGCCTACTCCACTCGTGCCATCGCTTCAGTCTGTGTATCCTAAGCTAGCACGCCATGTGATTTGGAGATGTAAATTGGTGTGATGGTAGCCTTATAGTATGACTTGCAGTGACTGTGGGCTTGTGAAGTTTTACTTGTGGTGGGTGGGTAAGTCTTCTGGTCATTGTGGCAGTTGTTTCATATATAAATATATACATATATATACTCAAGAATGCCTCTGTTTGAGTCAGGAAAGTGGCAGTAAGATCTTCACAGTTCCTCAGGGTTCATGTTAGTAACTCATACCACACTTTACATTTAGTATTTAAAAAAAAAAAAAAAAAGTGCATTTATATAAGGAGTCATGTATTACATTTGACACAGTCGAAGCTAATGGTTTGGCTGTGGGAGTTCCTGGAGTTTGTACATACTCTGTGTTTCATGCGTCAGGTTGAACTTGGAGGAGGCGTGAAGGCAGCTGGATGCTCAGCACAGTGTGTGCAGAGCTGACGCAGGTTCCCCGGACATGTATGGTGATGTCACCTCACGTTCCCGTGAGGCAAGTTTCTTCAGCAAACTAATGCACCAGCATCGCTTCCCCCTACCCAACCCAACCCCACCCCACACCGATGGTGCACCGTTAATCTCCGTTTCAGAAACGACTTTATATCCTGTTTTTTTATTTTATTTTATTCCCTCACTTGGTTGACAGTCGTTCACCGCTTCTCTCAGTCTCCCTCCGGATAGAATGCGAGCGTGTTGTGTACTCCTTATCCTCTAATTTTTTTTTGCTAAATGTTTTTGCATTTCCTGCTTTTGTGTCTTATGCAACTTTTACTGTACATATTTATCCGCTAACATGTTTCATATATTTGCATCTGATATTCAAAAATAATAATAATAAAAAAATATACTCCAGTCAGTTTTGTAGGACTGCTTCTGCGGTGAAATACCATAAACATTCATTTGTCTTTTATCGCCACTCGGTGGCGCTGGTGCTGCATTTTCACATCTAGCTAAAAAAAAAAAAAAAACTGTCTTGAAATTTGAGAATTTTTGGACCGTCAGCCGGAGCAGAACTACGTTTTTACTGATGAGAAATATTCCCACAGATTTGACCATCATTTTAAGTTTTTGGATAAACAGCAGCGACGGAGTCCAGCACAGCAACACTCCCACAGAGTGGAAAACATGCGAGATAAGAGTCTTTTCTCATCCCACTTCAGTAAATCACTCAGCCTCTCTGGAGCTGTGCAGTTATAATAATCCCCAGTTTATATAATGCTTTAAATGCCGGGCTAAGGGCCACGTGAGTCAGCGGAGCTTGTATCTGTTCAGATTACGACCCTGCATAAAACAAACCTGCATTACCAACTCGCCCATGCTCTCTTGTGCTATTTTTTATTTCTTGTGCTATCCACAACACATTTGGATTAGGAATAAAGCCTTAAAACCGTTGTTTCTCGCATGATTTTTGTGGCGTTAGGCTCTTAATTTGCATGGGATTTCCGTTTCAGCTGACCTTCCACCTCTTTCTACCAAAAGATGCTACGCGAGAAGAAATTATCCAAGATTTGGCGTCTTAAAACTTGAATTAATCTAAAATACCAAAGATACTCTATAGAATTGGAGGCCCTTGATTCTTTAACCAGAATGAATGCAAAACAAAGATTTGTTTATTCTGTACAGTTTTAATTCCAGTAATTTGACAAGTCACAGTATATTCAAAGATTAACAGAGAGCTGGCTTGTGATTATTTATAGTTAAGAAAGAATACAACTTTTTTTTTTTTTTTTTTACTTCAGTCATGCACTTGGGAGGACTAATTTAGCCTTTATTTACAGCTAGCGGTTGCTTTTTACTGCAATCAAACAATGTGGAAGTTGACAGATTTCACAGTTTTAAGACAACAGTCTCTTTGGAGTACAACTACAGAAGGTGAATCGAACTGAAAGTGCAGGTATGTACAAAATTTGTGTGCCTCACCTGAAAGGAGACCCAACGAGGTTGAAATATGTTCAAGAGATGTGCACCAGACGGATATTTGTGGGGGGGGGGGGGTGATCTGCACCATAACCAGAAAAGCAGCGTTTTTACATGAACTCAGCTGAAAGACGAGTGCAGTGACGTTTCTGCAAACATTAATCAGGCCCCAGAATCATAAGTGGAGATGCGCCCATGAGAGTTTCGTGTCCAATTTCCGTTCTCTGGGTTTTGCAAACCTTTGACCGCAACTAAAAATTTGACTGTTTCAGCTTATGTGAAGAGCCATAACTGAATTGGCGTTGAAAATATTTCTTCCGTGCCTTCCTGCCGTAAGCGACCCTAATTTATACCAGCAGGTAAAGTCCTTCTGCCTGGGTTTTTAGTAATTTAATCATTGGCTTTACCATCTTTAATCTGGACTTTCACTTTACCAGTTTGTTGTGTCATAAATACAAAGCAATAAAACCCAGTCTAATGCATTAGAACCCTTTGAAGGATTCATGCAAGTTATTCTGCTTTTGGAAATTTTAGATTTTCAACCCCGTATTTGGAAAACTTACAGAAAAGTTTCTCACCAACTCTGACCTCAAAATCCAACATGGTTGCCTTGAATATAAACCTATTGATATCCATAGTAACAACATGCTTATTAACCCATGACAACTCTCTCGCACACGTTGCACAGTTGGACTTTTGTAATGGTTTTCTCCACTGTGTCCAGGCCAGAGATCGGTGTGCTTGAAAAAAACAAAAAAGGTTCCAACTAGCTCTACATCACTGTCATGTAATTCATTCATGTATTTGTTGTTTGCAGATGAGTAGGCTGGGGATTTCTTGAGTTCATCTAAATAAAGCCACAGTTTAAAAAACCCTAGAGAATGCACACACGCCTACTTCATTCTGAGGTTTTTAAAGGCAGCCAAGTTTTCTAAAGCAACATATTCAGCCTTCATGGTATCTGGTGAAGATGTGCTTATGGTCAACTGTCTCCTCTGTGAGTTGAACAAAAACGTTCCCATGGTGGGAATAACCTAACGTGGCAGATGGGCTCCTTTTCCTTTCTGAAAAGTTGGGTGTAAAGCAACAAAAGCTGCAGAAGTAGGAGCAGCAAAAATGCTCCTTTATTAAACGATTTTGATCCTAAAAGTAGTCAACTATAAACCTTCTTCACTCAGTAACAACATCCACAGCAAAGAGTGAACTATCTAGTTTCCAACCAGCCAGTGAAGCTGATTCCAGTCAACAGCTAGTTGCTTGTTGGGTCACTATTTGAATGCTTTGGTTATCGTCACCAATAAGATCATTTTGAACGAGTCTCAGGCAGTGCTTTTACAGTCTGCAGTTATTCTGCTGAGGATAAACGTGGCACAACAGACGAGCGTCGGCGTGAAAACGTCCAGAAGGATGTGATCGTTCCTGGACTCTTACAGGAAAAGGGCAATATAATACAATCAAGGTGCAGAAGCAGTGCGGGGGGTCAGATGGGAATCTATGAAGCTCTTTTGTTGTACCACAAAAACACATGAGAAATTATATAATAGGTTCCCATTTCAAGATTGTCAGTCAAAAGTTTCACATTGACATGTTTTTTTTTTCTTTGTTCTGACTGAGCTGTTTTTGTTTTAAGATTTTTTTTCATTCCCAAATTTCACAATTTACAAGCTTCGTTTAGGTAAATCGACACATAATTTGTACTTTTTTTTAAAAAAGTGGCTCCAATGAGGGTCAAAGGTTTAGCACAGTTTATTATTATTATTTATGTCAACTTTTTTTTTTTTTTTTAGGTCTACTACTTCTGACTTTATATTTTTTTAATCTTGATTACTTGGTACCACAACTAATCCAGCAGCACATCCTGTCATCCTTTTCAGAGATTTAGTAAGTTGTGTAGGATTTTGATTTGGTAAATAATTTTTTTTTTAAATAATCTCTAAGTTTGTGTATTTTGTGTCTCATTTTTTATTTTTTTTCCCAGGCAGACTTGCTCTTACGTAGGTCCATGCTTTCGGAGAAAACAGTTTGCATTGCAAACAAGTGTGTCACATTCAAATTTCAGACGATTCAATCCTGTCTATCCACGGCAGACTCGAGGAAGGCGTGTCTTCTTGTTTTCCTGCTGCTCTGTCAGCTGTCGGCTCCTTCGCCTCCTTCTCAGTTGTCCCCTCTCTGTTGCCTCCTCCTTCTCCTCCTCCTCCTCCTCCTGCGCTGCCTCCCCTTCCTTCCCGCGCCCCGCCCGCCCTCAGCTGCTGCAGCTCCCTCTCCAGGGCTTCGTTGCGGTGATACATCTCCAAGTAGCTGGCCTGCAGCTCCTTCTGGTAGCGGATGACCTTGTCTTTCTCCGTCTGCCACGTGTTCCTCTCCTCCTCGAAGGCCGTGGCCTGGGCCTCGCTCTGACGTCGCTCCAGCAGCAGCTCCGCTCGCAGACGCTCTTCTGTGGGACCCCCAGAGCTGCCTGCGAAAGAAAAAGTTCACGTGGATTCAGCTGGAGTCCCAAAAAAAAAAAAAAAAACATGAATGGAAGATTACGAAAGACACCAGCTTCTGGTAAATGCTCACAGCTCTGTACTCCTGACCTGGTTACACAGCTATAACCCGATTTTGGATCTAAAATTGGAAACACGAAGCCACAGATACCCGCTGATGGAGTCTCTTCGGCTCCTTTTCTGCTTTCTCCGGCGGAGGAACACCTGCCGCGCTGCGTCCCCTGCAGGATGATGTTCAGAGCGTCTATCTGAGCCTCCCTGTTGCGCAGCTCCGTCCGGGTTTCCCTCAGCTGTGTCTTCAGCTTGAAGATCTCGCTCAGCTTCTGAGTCACTTCTGCCTGGGAGTCCCTCACCTGCTGCTTCAGCAACGAGATCTCCCCTGACTTCTGACAAACCTGAGAAAGACAACAACATGACAAATAAAATCATTGTTGAAAACTCTATAGGATTTTGACATTTCTTTTTTGTTTTTTTAGAAAAAAAAGAAAAAAAAGAGAGAAAGATTCAGAGTTGCACTGCAAAACCACACAATCTTACTAAGTATTTTTGGCCTAAGTTTCTAGTGCAAATACTTTAGTACACTTAGAAAAAAAGACAAGACTAACTAAGCTTATTTTAAGTCAATTACTCCTTAATATTGATGGAAAAAGTACCAGTTGTAACTTAAATAGCGGAACAAGACATTTTAGCTTATGACATGGGAAAAATGTCATGTTCCACTGGCAGATTATTTTACTTTTTCATCAGTGTTAAGGTATTACTGATTTAAAACAAGCTTGCTGAAAAATTAGTTTGTCTTATTTCAAGAATACTAAGATATTTGAACTAGAAACTAGTTTAAAAAATACATTTTGTGCTATATATTGCATTCCAGTGCAAAGTATTGAAAAGATGCATGATTTTCAAAAGTTTTTTCACCACAAAAAAAAAAGAAAAAAAAAATCTGAAAAGTGTGGCATGCACCCTAGACATATCCTCCCCCCACCCCAAAGCGTCGCTCCTTTCGCCTGAACTCTTCTCACCTCCCACCGCGTCTCCTCCAGAGTCGGACTGGTCGCCTTTGGCGCGGCCGTGGCGTCCCGGCTCACGTCCCGCTTCAGGCCGTCGAGCTCCTCCTGCAGGCGGTTCTTCTCCTGCTGGGCCCTGAACAGCTCCAACTGCATGCTGCGCTGGGAGCGCTGGGCGTGCTGCGAGACCTGACGTAGCTTGGCAGCGTACAGGCGCTTCAGCTCCTCCACCTCCTTCTCCCACAGACGCTGCTTCCCTTCGAACACCTGCAGGTGGCAAGCAGATGGGGTCAGCGCGGACGGAAAATAAAGATGAAAATGTTTTAAAAAAATGAAGTGACGTTCAGATCGAAAATGAGATTCACCTGAGCGATGGCGCCCTCGCTCTCGTCCAGGTTCCTCCTCATCTGTTTCAGTTCGTGTTCTTTTTCCACCAGGCGCTCCTCCAGATCCCGCACCTGGAAGACGCAGTGGCACCAATAACTTACAGAGGTTGGCAAAAGTAAATACACCCCTAGAACCTTTCCTTATTTTGTCATGTTACTACAACAATCTTCTGTCTCTTAGAAAAAAAAAAAAATGACCATATGTGTGAAAATCTGACATTTTCACGCATTTCTTTTTTGCAAAGTACGTCAGATTAGATAGAGATCACCTGTGAACATTAACTTTCAGATCTTCATACAGATTCTGGATTTATTCACTCTAAGGCATGAACAAGCTTCGATTGTACAGTCGGACGGGGAAGCTCCGTACCATGCAGACCTCTAAGAGGTTTTCTTTCAGGACTTGCTCTATATTTGACCTCTCCCATCTGAAGAAAAGCTTCTCCACAAACCCAGGCAGCCATCGCCACGTCTCAGGGTACGGAAACATTTGTTCAAGCTTTGCTTTTCCACCAGATGTGTTTTGCACAAAGGAGAAAAGTTGTGTTTTTACACCGTTTGTGGTAGAATGACCTATTTTTCTGTTCACAATGGCTTTTTTTTTTTTTTTTGGCACTTTTCCAGAAAGGACAGATTTGAGGAGTTACTAATAGTTACCACATGATGTCCCTTGGCTGCGTATGTGATTAATCCTCTCATTCACAAGTCATGTCACGATTGAAGTTGTGCTGTACTTTTTCTATTTTCCAACAACCGGACCGAACAGTTCTGCTGAAGACGTGCAAAGCTTGTTTTTTATAACCAAAGCGTAGCATTGAACACGACTTTCTCGCTGACCTGTTTGTTCCCTAATGTTGGCTAATTCACCTCAGAGATCTTCACCAAGCAGCTGCAGTTGAACTGAGATTAAATTACACTGCTTCAGAAACTCCAGGAATTATTTTGTTTTGGATTTATCAGATTAAAGGTGGGTAAATACCTGAGCATGCCACACTTTTCAGGCTTATATTTATGAAAAGAATCCGTAAAAATCATTTTCCTTTCACTTCACAATCTATAAAATAAATTACAGCAGCTCAGGAGGTAGGGGTTCGTTCTGTAAGCGGGGCGGCTTACAGGCGGCTGTGGCTACAATGTAGCTAACCACCAGCAGCGTGTGAATGTAGTGTAAAGTGCTTTAGAGGCCTCTGACTTGATAAAGCACTACAGGTCATTTGTCTTAAACGTTGGTGGCTTTACCACGAAGCAAAAGTTTCAAATCAGTCATTAAGTTGGGCTCATTATCCCTTACCACGTCCTCCACCGAGAGGGACAGCGTCCATTCATAAGGAGGCGGAGCCTCGCTGCCGTAGGGGGTCAGGCGGTTCAGGGTGGCCATGCTTCGGCATGCTACCTCCCCCATAGCCACGCCCCCCGACCCGGCGGCCTTCAGGCCCTGAGAGGTCCGATCCAAGGAGCCGATGGTGTTGATGTGGCCCATGGAAGCGCTGGGGAAAGGAGAGGAAACCACAGAAGCTGTTAAAATCTCGTTACTTTTCACGATCCACACAGTCAGGAAAAACAACGAAAAACCACATCTGTGGAACTCAAAGATCAGCGGAGAAGACATTGGATGTAGCGGCCGACCTGATGTGAGACAGATGTGGACGGAACGGAGGGCGGTACGGCGGCAGACTGCTCATGGAGTTATGGCCCGAGTCTGACAGGTTGTCATCCTCGTGGCTCATCACTTGCACCGAGGAGACGGCCTGCAAAGTCAGAATTTATACGGTGGTTCAGCTTATGTGGAGCGTGATTGCAGCCTTTGACGGAAATGCTTGAAAATAAAAAAGGTAATTCGTGGCGCAACATGCCTGGATCATGCATCTAACGAGTGATTAATTTGGCAAATTTCTAGCTAACGACAGAAGACGCTAAGCTAATAAAGCCGGATCAGGATACCTTGTTACCACATGATGTCGGTCCTCCATGACGGGGGGGAGAGGAAGATGAAGATGAGGTGGAGACGGTCTTGGAGATGTGGCCGTACGCTCTGTGCAGTCCATTAGAAAGGCCGTGATCCATGTCCTCCGACTTGGAGGAGGGGTAGAGGTTTTGCATGGAGCTGAAGTTTTTAGGGGTGACGGGTTTGAATGCAGAAGACCTGAACCGAACCTAAGAAAAAATGGCAAACAAAGGTACAAAGAGGCGTAAGCAGCAATGATAGCTGGGTTACGTAACATGAGTCACAATGTTCTGATGAAATCAATGCTACTACACCCTCTGTGTTTTCAGCATTGATCAATTTACCCTAACCCTAAAAAAGAAGAAGAGAGATCTGATCACCGCAATAAATTCAGAACACTTGCAAGTGGCGGATTTTTCAATCGGTGCTGCTGAGACGGATCACATCTGCGACTGATTTATGCTCCTAAAAGGATTCGAGGGTGTTGCATCATACTGCAGGAAATATATGAAAGTGTTGCTAATCAATTTACCACGACCCCAAGGAGCCTTTTCACTGGCTGTGAATCATTTGTACAAAGAGTACTTGTAGTAAAACTGATAACTTGTATTACTAATCTAATAACGCATACGTTTTCCAGAAAACAGTTTAATACGGTACCTTGCTGAAGTAATTTCATGCCTTGAGTATGTTTACATGTTGTCCCACTGCAACTGTAAGCTGCAGTGTGATTTATTAGTATTTTATGTGATCGATAAAGATGAAGAAAAATTTTACTCTTATTTTTTTACAAATGAAAATTTATAACGCTTATCTTCAGTCCCCCTTAATAAAATACCTCTAAATACTATCCTGGGGATAACATGGCCCAGTTAAAGTCTGGATCTAAATCTAACTAGATCTAATTAAAAATAATTATTATGAAATAAAAAAAACCCTGACCAACATATTCTACTTTGATTTGATCATTGATTTGATCATTGATTAGAGATATGGCCGTATTGATTTGAAACATTTTGTGTTTCTATGGGAAGTGTTTGTTGCGGTAATTCTACAAAACGTGGAAAAAGTTCTAGGTTTTCCATGATGTAACACAACTGATGCTCATGTAAAGACATTCTTTTTTTTTTTAAATATACAGCGTAAATTCTCGTACATTCACCTTTTCGTACTTGCTCCCGCTCGGCAGTGAGCTTTTAGTCAGGTCTATTTCAGTGCCATCTTTACTGTAGACTTTGGCGAAAACGTCATCCTCCACCAGGCCTCCGATGACGTCCCTCTTGCCGTCGCCGCTCGGCCCCGCTTTGGGCTCTTTTCTGTTGGGAAGCGCAGGAAGTCAGGCGACATCTCAACGAAACGTCCCGCAGAGGTACCTGCTGCTCTGCGGCAGAACCCACCTGGTGATGTTGAGGTAGTTCAGTAGCTCTCTCTGGGTCAGGCCTTTCTTCAGGAGGCCGTTGGTTTGTCTAGGTCTCACCTGAGGCACCGCGCGGTTACCTTTAGTCGGAGACACATCCGGCTTCTCCACCAGGCTCCCTACGCTTCCCATGCCGCAGAGTGAGGAGAGGGGGGAGGCGGGGAAAGGGCTGCGGAAGTTTTGGGTGGGACCACGCGTCACGGGAAGAGTTTGGACCGAGGTTGCCATTGATTACGAGAGGCTGAGGGGAGGTAAAGAGACCTGCGAAAGGAGGATAAAAACAGGTCGATCACAAGAGTAGGTGGGACTGGCAAAGGTGAACAATTGGACCTTGACGATGTCTTGGTTCAAAGATAGCATCATGAACCTCCTGCCGAGGCATGCTTGGCTTCTTTGGAAACAAATTACATGCCTCGAGTTTGATGATTCAGAACATTACAGAGCTACAGTAGAAGATTATAATCAGTAAAGGAGAGACAAACAGAAATCTGTTTGGGAAAGAGCTTCTCAGACAAAACTACGAACCTGTTATTAGATTCTGAAAAGTTCTCAGCCAGAGATTGAAATCGTTCAGTTTTCCCCTCGATTGCCTTCGACTTAGTTCGATCAGCAGATCAAATACTTAGAATTCAGGAAATTTCCAGTTCATGCCGATGCATAAATTGAAGAGCAATCTGCATTTCCCGTTTATGAACACACAAATAATGGAATTAAAACATAACCTTAAAGATACGATCTTATAATCCAATATGGCTGCCACGTGTTATTTGGACTTACTTTACGAAATCAATCTAGCAGACATTATCGTGCAAAAATCTTTTTGTGAACATGCTTCATGTCCAAATTCAGACAAATATTTCTTGGCTTGCTAATCACTAAGTCACTAAGCTCACAGTTTTTCTTTGTCTTGCACCATGAAAACTGTTGGATTAGTTCCTACTAAAGGTGGCAAATCTCTACAGTCATCTTTTCCTCTTTCCAAACTGTTGCTCACCTTTGCTTTTGTGCAGACAGTTGTCAAACCAGCACACGAGCCCTGAGCATGAAGCTGCAGATCCCTGATAAGGACATAGCAGCCTACAACAACAATGGCACTTTTTCAGTGTTTCTTTTTGGAGCCTGTATGTTTTTGCTTGGCACTGCTACCATTGAGCTTTAGCGATGGACAAAAAAAAAAAAAAAAAAGAAAACGATTAAAATATAAGCGATTTGAAGAAAATGTTGAGAAAAATGTGAGTTACAACTTTCTGTGGAGAATAATTAGCAATGTTCAAGGTGTGTCCCATGAAATGTCCCTTCAATGGGACAATAAAAGGTCCGGCTGCATGGAGCGGACACACCTGATGTTGTGCACTGCCAGTCAGCAGGCTGAAAGGAGGGCGCTACACTTTCCCTTAAAAAAATAAATGTACATTTTTGGAGAAGATTTTCGCCGTGCAGCACACAGTTTTAGTGTGAAAATCTAAGGCGTGCCAACAATCACATTTATATATGGCAAACTTTAAGCTCCATCTCTGCTAAGAAGCCAAACCAATATGAGCTTGTTAGACGTGTGTTACTCTGCAAGCAACAGTAAATTCAAGGCACAGTTCTTTTCCATAATTTATTTGAATCTATGTATCAGAATACCAACAAACATTTTGCGACATAAATGCCTCTAGTCGGTCTTTCACCACATTTGTAGCTCTAGTGATGATTGTAAACGGTAGTAAACACGATAAATGTGCAAGTTCACAAAGCAGTGGAGGCACTTTAAAGAAACCTGAAAGGTTACGACACACAATAACAACAAAACAAACATTATTCCTTCCTTCTCCGCTGAAATAAACTCCCCTGCTTACCCCGCCGACGGTATGTGTGGACGTCTGTCCCCGGAGGACAAAGGTGAGCTGACATGCGTTTCCTTCAGCTGTGTTTGTCTCTGCAGTCAGCTGTCTCACAGCACAACAACAACAACTCAGCAGGACCAACCCACACATCCTGACCGCCATGCAAATGCCATGATGGACGAACAAATAAATGCAAAATATCTCCTATCAAACGAGGTTGAGGTAGCTGCAGTGCTTGACGAGCCTTTCTTTACTTGAAGCAAATCAAAAGAGCACAGGATCATGTGAGGTAGCGGCACTGCAGGGTCATGTTGTTGTTGTTGTTTTGTTTTTTTCATGACAAATCTGTTACGTAACTCGGATCCAACTGGGTTACTACAACTCAATTTTTTCCCTCCAAAAGGACATAAACTCCACATTTTAATCAAGTTCTGAAGCACAGTTTTCTAAAGTCTCTGGGGAAAAAAATAAAATAAAAAATCACCGATAAACCATTCGGTGTGTCTCAAGACGACGAGCCCGGCATCAGAAAAGCTCCAGCTGAGTGTGAACATTTTGTAATGTAAGCGAACAATGAGCAATTTCTGCAGAATTTTTATGAAACTAAACCAGCTGCCAAGCGATTCAAACACCCACCTGAAGGCCCTAAGAGCCTCTTCACCCCCCACACACCATGCACTGTTTCCTCCCGTCACCCCTCTGATTCCTCTCACTTTCTGATCACCCACACGTCCCCTCCTTCCCTTCTTTTCAGTCAACCTCATTAAGGTGCACTATTGATTTTATCCTTATGACCCTCTCTGTTCCCGTGCATCAACACCGCCAGCAGTCATAAACTACCGGAGACCATAAAACACGCACTGGCACCCGGCTCTATTTCCGACTATAAATATGACTGAGGGTGGAAACAAAGGCCTCCGTTCAGGTTGACGCCCAGAGAGCAACCGTGGCGCAAACTGTGCTGTGACCTCAGCCTTGGGTTAGTTCCCTAATACTGGTGGCAAAAAGTGTGGAGAGACATTGTTTTTGGAGGTTGAGGAGAAACCTATAGTCTCTTCTGTAGCTTTTATTTTGATTTGCTCAACCACTTTTTCTTTATGCTTGGTGTCTGTATGTTCACCTCATCCTTGGTCTGTGTTGCCAGTGAGTGGCTTCGTCCTAATCCCGCTTAAAAAGGTTGTTTTCAGCGCCAAAACAAGAAATTTTCTGTTCACAGATACAGACAGTTACAAACTTTCAGAGATCCATAGGCCTTAAAAAGCCGTTTTATGTAAGAAAAATGCACTTTTAAGTTTCTCGCTGTCTTCCAAACATATGTTGATTTACGTTCAAAAATATTTACAATTTGAGGCTGTAAAATGCTCTGATTCAGAAAGCAAGTGTGCATCTTAGTCTAAAGGCTGTATCTTTGCAAAGCAAATACAGCGGAAAAGTTTGGAACAAGAACAGGGGAGAAGGACATGAGGCAAATGTTCAAATATCGAGCGGTCACTTTGGACTTTGCACCCATGTGTCCTGTGCTATGTAGTCGTTTCACACAGTAATAAGCACCACGTGCATTTCAGGGATTCTTTTATTCAG
Source organism: Poecilia latipinna (assembly GCF_001443285.1). Classification (NCBI taxonomy): domain Eukaryota; kingdom Metazoa; phylum Chordata; class Actinopteri; order Cyprinodontiformes; family Poeciliidae; genus Poecilia; species Poecilia latipinna. Next base: position 70,098 of record NW_015113951.1, on the reverse strand, counting down.
AAGCTTTGCTGGAATCGTAATCTAACCAAATATTTTATTTCCTGCATAAAAGATGAAGAAGAAAAAAATTAGAAAATGAAAAGCCCTTCTGATGTTTGGAAACTTGTTAGCAGCAGAGAGTAGATTATGGCCATTACTTTCATCTTGAACCTCTAAAAGACGGTCAAGGATGCTTAGGCAGTTTTCTCTGTGCATCAAAGATCATAAGTGGGCTCATCCCAAGCAACGAGCAGACCGTCCTGCCGCCCGCCTGAAGGCACTTTGGCTCAGTGAACACAAACTAACGCTAACAACACGCTCGCTTAGCTAAAGCTGCTCCGCTCTTTCGTACACAAAGCTCTTGTTTTGGATCTCCTCTCATTTGCAGCACAATCCACTTTTATTGAGCACCTCACACTGCTGGCCAGGACAGTTATAGCAATTATGTAAATGGTTAAAATAGGTAAGTAGAGAGAGAGAGAGAGAGAGAGAGAGAGCTGTGCAACTCCAGCCCACTCTATTCAGGGCTCTCAGCCAGGCCCAGATCAAAGCAGCCCAAGCTGCTCATGTTTATATGCATGAGGTCCCATTTCCTCCCTAATATGAAACTTTCTGCTGAAGCATCCGGCTACTAATAAGCCAGTAAAATAAAGACCAAGCCTCATAATCAATGATAATGTTTATTATAATAGCATATTGCACGACACTAAGGGAGAACAAGTGCTCCCTCTTTTTTGGTGCAGCTGATTTATCAAATCCTTTTGTGTCCAAGTAAGACGTGTTAAAAGTAAGTGTGGGTCAGATCTTGCTGAGTGTGCACGAATCAATGCGTTTGATTTCACGTAAATAAATAATGAGCGTGAAAAGCCTAATCCACCCCCCACGGTCAAGGTCGGGCGTGGTATTCTTAGTCTCATTTCTTTACTAAGTTTGTTCGTTGTGCGAAACGCATCCAAGAAGTCAATCGATGCTCGACGGGAAGCTGAGCTCGGAGCCGAGGTGGATCGAGGCGAGGCCATGTTCGTTTTGGGTATACGGACAGAGCGGCGATCCATTTAGGCTGCGGCCACAAATCCTGCGGGACTGAAGAAATCTCGCATCCCGGTTGTTGTTGTTGTTGTTGTTTTTTTTTTTTCCGTAATTGCCTTCAAGTTTACGGGCCCAGAGTAAACCATGAGACGCAGCAAGATTTACAGCCCCGGCCCAGACCAGACGAGGGGCCACCCCCACCCGAGATGCAACACACCTCCTTAAAACTCACACACGCTCATGCACACGTGCACAGATCAAAGCGATGCCAGCCTCGAATGGTCTAATTGAAAAGTGTTGTGTGTGTGTGTGTGTGTGTGTGTTTATTCCGTCCTCCTTAGAGCTCCGATGAGCTGGTTTGGAAGTGAGAATAGCTTTTCGAACCGAGCACTTTTCCTTCCATCTCCTGAAAAATATATGTTTCAAACTTCCATCAAAGACGTTTTGTTGAATACAGAGCAGAGACATCAGCGACTGCAACTCCTCTCCAAAGCTGCAAAATCACCACTTAACTTAAGCGCACAAGAAGAACAAAGCCCTCGCGCTGAGGGCTTCGGGGACAGTCTCTTTATGTATTGCAACCAGGTCTCTCATCGAGAACGGGAACCTTTCAGTGAAACACTTCAGTGTGAAGAGGGAATATTAAAACCCTCGTGGACAACCGGTTCAGGACGCAGAAACCAAATTCCAGAGATGCCTGACGGGAGCGCAAGCTGTGGCTCGTCGGTTTGTAATGCTGGAAATACTCCCAGCCCCACGGAGGAGCCGGTCACTCAGCGCCATCCTGATGAAAACAGTATTTACAGTTAGCAGCACCTGATCCTGCGCCCCGCTGCCTCTGTTCTCCGAGCGCGCGCGATCAAAGTTTGTTTCGACTCGGATACGTCGCGAGCTGCAGCTCATGCTCCCACGCGGCAGTGCTCGCTGTTGCGTTGCATAAGCTCGATGAAAAGCCAGCCCGGCTCACTGGGTTTTCGCAGCTGGTGGTTGTGGAAAACGCCCGTGTGTCGTTACCAAATTTCAAACGGCCAAAATACAGAAATGTACAAAATGCGACTGGATTGACACCATGCGTTTTGCTAATGCGAATGCTAAACTCATAAAGCTAATTAGAGATGATATGCTAATATTGATGGCAGCCGGCAAGGGAAGCTTACTCTATATCTTGTTTTCACCATTTTCAGATTATTCATGAAGGACAGATTAAGCTGGGACTAATTAATCATATAAAATGAGCATTTAAGGTAATAGAACTCCATGGCATGATGCTGCCACCACCATGCTTGACAGTTCTCGTGTTTTCAAGTCTCACCGTGACTCCTCCAAATGCACTTATTTTACATATTAGCACTGGAAATATTCCTTTAAACATGTTTGAGCCCACCTTACTGGATGATCGGTCAATGTTAATATGGTACGTCTATACTGTCACAAACCTAAAAGTCATCATAACCTTCACGTCAGATGAAAACTAGTGACACGAGTCCATTATTAATACATGAGGAAAATGTTTTCAACCTTTGATTGATACTGGTGTGAGGTTTTTACTTCCCAAGTCAAAGAATGGTGAAATATCCTGTATTCTGGTACTCTGTCAAAGAAATACAGTCAAAGGATTTAAAAAGGAAAACCTACATGTTAGGGAATCGGCCGGTACACATTTCTATAAAATGAGAGCAAGTAAAACTTTCCTTCGATGTGACCGAGCTTTAAGCTGCTCCAGAGGCCATATCAAGACGGATCTTCACTACATTTAAGTTAAAGGAGAGCTCCACTGCGTTACTATACATGTCAGGACGTAAGGAGTGGAAGTGTCTGTGGCTGCAGGGCTTGGCAGCCCCAGACGAGAGCTGTTTGTAATTGTTAGCAGGTTATTTATTACGTAAAGGAGGGGATCAGGCAGACTTTGTTTCTCTTAGCAAATCCTGAGGCCGCAGAAGAGAAACATGTTGAAATCGGGGTCATTAAGTGCTGCTCCTTCTGACATTTATCACCGTGCATCAGTGCAGCAAGGCTGGATTCAAGTTCAACTTAAACGCGGAGCAGTTCGTCAAAGCTTTTCTGCAAATTCTTGCCGTCTGTTTGCCGACTGAGAGCAGACAGAGCGTTCTGCGTTGCCTGAAAGGTCAACTTGAGAGGACAAGGAGCGCTCCAGTGAGACGTGGGTCATAATTCAGTGGCGGCTGGACACGACGGCGATACGGCTGAAGGGGCCGTGTTCAGCCTCACACTGTCTCTATTGATGACGACGGCCCCAGACTTTATGGAGGTCGAAGGTTATATTTAGTCAGAGCTGCAGATACAGGGTGCCTTTGAGAAGACAGACAAAGCAGAGGCTTCACTCTGGAAGTTCTGACAATACTATGCAATTAGAGCCACTTATTCCTCATTACCACCAGACTGCACGTTTCCACGTTACAGGAATAAGACTGAATCTCAGTTTACCAGAAAACAAGTCGGGGGGTCCGATTTTTCACGTGCAACAGTGTAAATGTCTGAATTTATTCAGCATTTTTCAAAGACAATAACACTTTAAACCGCCTGTTAAAGAGAAACAGAAATTGGTCCAAAAGTCTGCTTTGCACCTCAGTAAAATAAAAAATAAAAAATGGAATACAATGAAACAAATGCCGTTAGCGTAACAATCAAATAAAAAAAAGTGTAAGTATACTTTAAAATAACAATTGAATAAGGGTTCTGCATGTTTTGCATCAAACATGTAGAAATCTTATCAGAAAACCTAATAATTACCTGAGAGCAATCTTTCTGCATCAATTAAAGATTGTCATTAATTTCAATACTCAGTTTAATGGCATTGAAGTCGATATAGCCAAAAATGTGAAAACGTGTAAAAGTGTCTGCATTGGAGCCCCGTTAGAAAATGAGTTGAAAGATAAACTTTAATCGAAACTAATCTTCACGTCAGGACGAAAAGCCCAAACTTTTATTCTGATAATCAAAATAAAAGGTTTTTGATGTTGTCTGAACTTATGAGTAAAATATATTGAGGAAAAAAGAGAAAGCCAAACAAATATAAACCCTGGGGGAACAGTGAAGTTCCTCACTAATGAGAGAAAGTGATGATTTTTAAAATTTACAAAAGGGAATATGTCAGATTTTTTTTTTTTTCCGTTTTGTTATTAGTGCCTTACACAAAGCACCATTGATTACTTGTGTATGAATGCAGCCAGAGAAATGATCAAGCTTGCCGTACTTTTACATATTTCATAGATATCACATTGCCTTACTCTTTACACTGTCAAGCTTTCTTCCCACTGTGGCAGAGCGGCTGAGGTGGGTTTCCTCATCAGGGAAGTTGGAACTGTATATTTAGGCTTTTACAGCCGTGTTGACTGGACAGTATTGTATTTCTGCCCAGCATTCAATTACTGGTCCTGATTAGAGTAGCCAGAGGTTATCTGGAGCGGCTGGTTTCACTGCAGCTTCATGAAACCCCATTGATCTGGATCTGGCTGATGTTACATAAGACAGCACCCAGGGGAGAGCGCATTCACAGGGGCCTCCTCTTTTAACCTAAATCGATCACCAAGACATGTTATTTTTTTTAAATTATTAAAAACAATCCCGCTATATTGCCCCTTTAGAAATAAATCTGTGAAAAAAAGAAAAACAACAATATTTTATTTCCAAACCTCAAATTTGTCAAGTCCGACAGCAGCTTAGTGGAATAATCCCAAACTTTGTATAGATTAATGCCGGTGCTGATCCCTCTGTCAGGACGGGGGTTCAGCGAGCGGGTTCGCTCGTGTGCATGTGCGAGATAAAAAGAGATTAGTACACGCAGCATATGGATACGGGCCCGACCTCGGTGTTGTTTTAAGTGAAATCCCTTTGCCCTCTACACAAAGACACACACACACACAAACACACATTGTGTTAAGTCTTCCTATCCATCCACCTGGATACAAAGGTGAAAAGTCTGCCTTTGTGATGTAAAATTGGGGGATTTTTTTTTGCTGTCCTGCGTCAGTCAGGGATGATTTATTAAAGAAATAGGCTCAAATACTTGCTCATCATAACCTATAATATATTGATAATTGCTAATATTGATCAGAAATACAATTACTTTCCAATTATATCTCCTTAGATGCCATTTCCTTGCTTTACCCCATTAAATACATGCAAATCTTTCAACATTCAAACGAGTCCCACCTTTTCCACCGCAGCTCAGCCGGGATGAAGCTGCTGGCCTACAAGCAGCTCTTGTTCAAACATTGCGTTGCTACACTATGCTTTGCACAATGGCAGGAGGTATGATGTTGGGATTAGTAAAAACCAGTCGTGAAGACAAAACAGACAGAAGATCAACATTGCAAGGTTGACTTTAAGGCTGAATGGGCTTTAGACGCTACTCTCTGCTACATTCCCCCAGTTGATTGATAATCCGTTCAATTAAGCTGTCAATCATTGTTATTAAGAGCTAATAAAGTTGCAAGTATAAGATAAAAACTTTGCTCCTACTCTAAATACCAGACATAAGCCACGCTTCTTATAGTTTGGCTGGTGATGCATCTTATAGCCAGGTGCGACTTATATGTAGTTTTTTCCCTCCTCGTGAAGCATTTTGTGACTGATGTGTTAAATATTAATTTATAGTGACGGACATGAACCACGCATTAAGCATTGCCGCCGGCAGCCGTCAGGAAAGCTAACTGTGGGCCGAAAGCCAGAACCGGAGGGCTGACTGGTTGGGTAAATATAGAACGTGCTGCTTGTATTATGATGATCTGTGGTACATCGTCAGGTTTACCTACAGTAGCCCGTCTAGATGGCTATGTCGATCTGTCGATGCTACCTTTCGAAATTGCTTTTACATCTGTTGAGGCTTGTGAGTGGTGCAGCTATGCCTCCACGCCCCGATGTTTGCCAAGGAGGTGAATATGAATTACTTTGCAGGCAGACCCTCTTGGTGTTGCAACGAAACCGCCTCCCGTCACCCCGGATTTACACCGCATGTGTCTCTCTCTTTTTCCCCTCTTCGTGACTCAGTTTTCAACTGATGCAACTTATAGTCCAGGAAATACTGTGTAATTGGTTTTTAGTCTGCAACTCAGTTAAAGGGATAGTTTAAGATTTGCAAAGTGTGGTGCTGTTGAAAGACGACGTTCACATCAGGTAGCTCTACCTGGTGTTGTCATCCGATTCAAACGTAGCAGTGGCTTAGAGGTTCGTCAAATGACGCTGACATAAACAACCACAGTTACTGAGTCTGGAGCTGTTTTAAGTCTGAATCTGGACTTCCATTCTGAACTACCTCTTTAAAGGTAGAAATAAATGAGCTATGATGTCTCTAACTCCTTATCTTGACCTTTGAACTAATAATAAAAAAAACATACGCATATGTTTAGTTAAACTGAGGTAATGTGCAGGAGCTGAATCCCCTACACAACTTTAATTTGTCGCCTTGTTTTCCAGTAAAGCAGGATGCTTGCACGTTTCTGGATGGTTAAAATAAAAGTGTGGATTCTTTTTTTACTGTCACATGAATTGATAAGATTAGATTCATGTCAGGATTTTAGTAGGAAGCTATGACAGGCTCTAATATCAGATTGAGACTTGGTGTCTGTCGATACTTCATCCTAAATACCTCACATGAGTATCACAAAACATCTTCAGTAAATAAAAAGTTGCAAGCTGAACTAAGATCCTTAAAAAGACACCTCCCATGTGCAAAGTATGCTTAACACCACATAAGGATTTCCACCACTGTGTGTGTTTATTACAGAGCATTTGTGCCTAGAATCATGTTGGACCATCACACTAACTTTTGGTTGTTTTGTGTGTTATTTTTTTTTTTTGCAATAAATAAAAGCAACACCATGCTGAAAATTCTCCCTACGTAGCTTTACAGGAATTTGTGAGAAAAGCAAACAGCCAAATGTCATTCTGTGCACCTTGTTAGTAGGCGAAGCCTGCAAAGTGTTTGCCAGCTGCTGCTATCAGCAGAGCTGAACTTCAGCGAGAGCCATGCGAGGAAAACACACATTCCTTGCATTTCTCGCTGGGTAATTATTAATGTACCATCACACAACGCATGTCGACCTGACAAGTTCTGGTAACGCTCAAAAGGAACGGTTAGCTCTGCTGCAGGACCTGATGTGCGGCAAGACGACTTTTTCTTTTTTTTTTGTCCGTTATCCAAAGCTCATTAGTTCCCACGAGAACCTCGTTGAGAACAATGTAACGACTGATCATTTAGCCTCATAATCACAGTGTTGGTCAAATCGGTGGTAAACTGAGCCAATAAAGACCAAGAGCACAAGAAAGCCAGCATCTTATTAGATTCTTTACAGCCTGTGGGGGTTCACTTAAAGCACAGACCTCTTTGTTTCCTGGAGCGCTACGTGTGAGACTCACCGCTCTGTGATTACACAGCTTCCCACATCGATCCATAACCGAACAGATTTCCCTGAACATCTCCACTGAGTGCCCATGCATCCATCCAAACACCCTGCCGATAAGCCCACACTCAGCACAAACTGGACAGGGCTGAACATTGATTAGGATTCAGCAGCAGAGATTGGATGCATTGACCATGCACAGAATGTGTTTAAAAAATAATAATAATAATAATAATAATGCTTTCCAGGTCAGACGTAAATGAAGAGAGCATACATCAGATACTTTACTGATTACAAACCAGGCAGCTTTTGTTGGATCATAACATAATACGGAGGAAACAATCAGGCAGCGCGTCAAATGGTAAATACAGACGATGACACATGCTGCCTGCCCTGTCAGGAGATCAGCACTTTTCTTCCGCCTCTGGTTTCAGTGTAAACACAGAGATTGTTTGTTGTTCCTCGGAAAATCAGCTTGTTCAGCCAGAAGAGTTTCAGTGAGGCTGCGTAGAGTTAATAAATCCAATAAAGGAAGGAGAAATTCCAGTGAAATGTTGCTGGCGCTTTGTCTTGAAGTCAGCTTAATAAAATTATTGCTTGGAAGGAAAAAAAAAAAAAAAAAAAAAAAAAAATTTAAATAGTTCTCAGGGGGAAATCCAGGACCAAAAATAGACCAGAAGGATAAATATTAAATGCAAAAGGAAAAAAACAATTTAGTGGAAAAAAATTGTGGACATCGACTGGTGCTAAGCAAAATAAAAATAAAAAAAAGTTACTAACAAATTCCCCCCATACTATCCCTTGCGATGAGATGCCAGACAAAGTGAGAGTAATATCTGACTGTATGAAGGCTCGAGTTAAGGTAGTGCTGCCCCTCCTCCACCTGTTGCTGCACACACTGCAAAACTGGCTGCAAAGGAGCTGCTACACTTTGAGCTCACGTAGAAGAAAAACAAACTCGTCGGTGAGGAAACATTTCCAGTCATAAACAACATAGACAGTCACAGTGTGAAAATGAAAGCAGTGCCATCTACCACTCTTATTAACACAGCTTGAAAAGTAAAGTTCGTAAGATATGAGCGGCATGTTGATTAAGCAGCCGACGAATGAATCAGCAAATAGTTTGTTTTACTAGTGTTAGCGGAATAGATAATAAATGTTTCTACTAAAGCTTATGTCTATATAGCAAAATAAAAAAAAAATAAGTATAATAAATTACATTATTATACATGTAATAATCATTATGTCATGTTATGGTGAGATAGATTGTGGCTTTTTATTTGCAACAACAGAACTAAAAGTGTTCATACCTTTAAACTCCTGTTCTGGTCCTTCACTGGTTTAGTAGAACAAATATTTAAGGAACTCGATACAAAACAATCATAAGGCTCTAACATAAATTGATTATACAACAATTTTTCTCTACATTGGAAGAACGTTGGGTAGCTAAGGCTGCTGCTCAGAAACAAAACAGATAAGAAGTTCAGCTGTGATCAGAATATGCATTCCTCTTGTGGAGTAATAACAGGACAGGCTGCTTTCCCCCTTTCTCTGCAGTTCAAGCTGATATTTGAAAAGAGCTTCAAATCACATTAG
>NW_015113951.1:22814-55028 GCF_001443285.1 Poecilia latipinna | reverse complement strand
AGTCGCAATGCACTCTTCTTAAACGCAGACGAATCCAGGAGTATCTTTAAGTGCAGAGGAGGAACTTAGCTCACTTTACTAGTTTACCGAAGTAAACGGATACATCGAAGTCTAGAGGTGCCAAGTGATTTTACAGCAGCCTGATCAGTGCGAGGCAAAGTTTGGGTCCCGGATTCTGTTCAAGATTTTTAGCTTGAACTAAAAATCAATTGCTAACTTTTAAACACTTTTGTACCAATTAAGTTGTAAGCTGAAATAAAACTTCTTGCGACATCTATGTAGTTAAAATTGCTTTGTTCTTACCTTTTAATTGGCCTGCAGAAGCACAGATGTTGACACAGTGTTGATGACAACCTTTGGAAGGAGGAAACAATGCCACCTGTGGATAATGATTAACTTGGGTGTGTTCATTGTTTTTAAATAACCCAGTTCAGGGTTGGAAGTTCACTGTGTGTCAACAACTAAAGGCACATGGGTGATAGTCCAAACAAAAAAGTAGGGCAGTAACATGACAGGTATAGGAAATCATGCGTGATATAAAAACAATTATGAATAAAAAATAAAAAATTACACCTTTATTTGTACTTAGCCTCCTTTATTCTGACATCCCTAAATACAATACAGTGCAATGAGTTGCCTCATTAGTAGGGTCTGCCTGTGTGTAATTTAATCTTTGAATGTCACCTTTAACACCATCCCCACTGTGAAACATGGCAGTGGCAGAATCATACTGTGGGTATGCTTTTCTTCAGCAGTGACAGGAAAACTGGTCGGAGTTTATGAAACCTAAACTCAAGCTAACACTGGTAGGCTGGTATAACAGAATGGTCTACATAAAAGCACATTTATGTATTAAAATGGCCCAGTCAAAGTCCAGACCGCGGATCCAATCGGGAACCTGAAGACAAATTAATATTTATATAAGTTCTGAATCCTTTCCGACAAATCTTTAGCCATTTTCCAAAGAAGAACAGGCATGAGATGTACCTAGAAAGATGAAATCATGTGACAGCTAGTCCTTCAAAGTACTAATGCATAGAGGATAAACACAAATGAATAAATTATCTTTGCAATAAATACTTCAAAGCCATGCAACCTTCTCATTCCACGTCATAAATGTGCAGCATATCTGTTCCTCTGTCACATAAAATCGTAATAAACACTTGCGGTTTGGAACTCGATGAAAAGCTCAAGAGCGACAAAAAGTTCTGCAGGAGAACATTTTGTTTACTTGGGCTACCTCGAGATATTTCCTCTTGATGACGCTGACAACAGATCAATACACAATGTTTCCCTTTTTACACTGAACGTATGGAGCTGTGAAATCTAAGCAGCCTCATTAACAGCTGCACGTCCGGCCTGGCTGCAGTCAGAGCGGCAGACGGCTCAGAGAGCGGATCAGCCCGGTCACAGGACGAGAAAAGGCAAAGAGTTTAAGTGTAAGAGCATGACACACTCTCCTCGGAACAACCAGACGTGGAATTAACCACGTTATAAGAGAACCGAGGGAGAGAATATGGGAGAAGGTTGAGCGAATGATTTGAAGTATAGAGGGAAATTGGATAAAAGTGAAGCAAGACAGACTTCGGGAGACAAAAAGCAATCAGCTAATGCTTTTTTGTGTTCGTGATTGGACGGCTGAGCTGAAGGGAAATGTCTGTCAAGGAGCACGGCGTTGTCACAAAAGTGCTCTAGCCCACTGCACCATCTGTCAGATTGTGCGTGCATGACCAACCTGCAGCAGAAGACAGTAGATTGAGACTTTTAGCATGTCAGTGGTGGATTCATTTACCTCCCACTTGAGCCCGACATTTAGGAGCATCTGCAGAATGTGCAGCAAACAAAATGTGCAGCAGCATGAAAGTGGGCTTCACTCAAACATCACAGAGCTTGACCGACCAGAATTTATGTGCTTTAATCTTTGGGATGGGCAACACTAAGCAAATGGTCAGCAGACAGCTGACGGTCAGCAGAATTAGTGTTTCATCAGCTGCCAAGGCTTTAAGAACGCACATCCACATGCACTCACCGAGGAGAGAGTCAAGCCCCCAGAGGGCTCAAACAGCTGATTGAAGATATCACATCAGCTGTCAGGCCAACTCCACTGAGAGACAGAGACAAACTGGGCCAACACCACGGAGTCTAATAACATTACCTAGCACATATTCGAGTTACAGATCCTGTAGGGTTGCAATTAAGAAGCACATAGTTGTTGGTAACAATGTCAAGTTTCGTTGTTTATTGAAGGTGTCTGAAAGAAAAGGGGTTAACTTTCTCTACAAGTTGGACGGTATAGACATTTCTTTTGAACTGATAATATATCAATACGATAAGCCTAACCCAAAACAGCTCAACCATTTTTACAAGCTCTAAGAGAAGACTATTTTCCCAATTCGAATATATTTTGAAGTCTACAGACTTTTGGCTGCTATCCTCTGTTAAATTTGACTATTTTATTTTCTCCTGTTTTGCTGATGATCCCATCAGTTGCTGCTTGTCTGTGGGGCGTGTTGACGTCAGGACTGTCGTCTTCAGTAAATGAAAAGTATGTTCCCTTCAAATTTACAACTGGAACGACATTTTTTTTTTCCTTCTCAATCCAGAATCAATCAAAAACACCAACGCTACATTTATACGGAGAGCCAGACAGGACAAAACCACTATTCTACCACCACCATGTTTGATAGATGATCTCTTTTGAATTTCCACTTATTCAAATAATCTTGTTTCAAAGTAAATATATATTGCTGTTCTTTAACTGTAGCGGTGGATTTTAGTTTTGTAGTTTTATATAAAAAAAAAAATAAAAATATTGAGACAAGATTGCTTGGGATGCTGACAGGATGTTTCATATCCCTCCAAATGTTTTGGTACAGCTAAACTCAACTTAATGTTTGTTCTTATCACAAGCATACCGATAATTGCTCTCATCTCTTCGAAGGATTTTGCTATCTTTCTGTTGGGTCTGTTTTGTTTCTCTGTCAAATGTCAGTCTATTTCTCCTGCTTCAGTGTGTTCTGGACTGCATCCAGAGTTTCAAGCTTAAAAATTACAAACTTAACATTCCAGAACAACTTTGGACTTCTTATCTCTCACTGTACTTTCTTCAACAAATAACGTCGTATTGTACGGCAGCGCCCTGTTCTACAGAACTACTTTGACAAACCAGATGGTTTATTTCAAAAGTAATCTTTGGAAGTGGACGGAGTCTCTGTCTAGTAAAGTCACAATTAAACTTCCACCAAACCAATCATTCAGGATAAAACAGGTCTCAGTAAATAAAGGGCCAACACAGCTGAATTTTGGCCCCCAAAATGAGACACAAGCAGATTTATGGCATTGGTGCACATTACTGATTTATACTTGATATTAATCAGGCTGACACTTTGTTTCAAATGGGCTTCAAAGTAAATAACCTCGTTCAATCTTATCCTTTGGCTTGGAAAAGTATTGCCTTAAACTGCTTCACAGCTTGTCACATTACAACCATAAACTTCTGCGTGATTTATTTTGGTTTTAATCTGATAAACCAACAAAAAAGTCATAAAACAAAGTTGAGTGGGAGGAAAATGATACACGACTTTACATTTTTTACTAATAACAACCTGAAATGTGCAGAGTGCCTGCCCTACTCTGATTTCACCAAATGAAATCCGTCTGTCTGTCCTCAGAGTTAGGGGAAATGACTTTCATAAAAGTACAAATAGATGCAGTACAAGACATTGCTCTGCTTCAGCACACCTGGCTCTAATATTAGCTCATTAGCAGAGCTCTGTAAAGCTTGACTGCAGGCTACTGAGGCAATTTAGCCCTTCAAATAAAGTGTGTAGGACGAGGGACAGAGCTGCACGTTGCAAAACTCTGGCCATGGAGGAGTGCAGTTTGAGACCGCTGATCCAGAAGGTAAAGAAGTGCTAAGATGGTCAGGAAGCAACAACAACTTTTTTGTTTATTGTTATTATATTAGCACTTCACAAATCTTGGCTTTATTGAAAAATGGCAAGCAGAAAATCATACGCCATTTTTTTATTTTTATTTTTTACCTTTGTTCACAATGTAAAACAGCCTTAAGAGTCTTGAAAGACGCTTACAGATAAAATGTATCCTTATTATACGGAGTCTTAAGTTTGCCAAGTGTCGTATGTTCATATTGGGAACACAACAAACATGTTTAAGAGCGCACTCTGGTTAGACTGCCTCCAAATTGAACGTTTTTGCCCTACATGCAAAAAGCACGTCACACAGTGGGAAACCGGTGGCGGCAGCATCATGCCGTGGCAAGAGACAGGGAGGGTTGTCAAGAGCGTATAGCAAGATGGAAAAAGTCAAACACACAACCAACTGAGAATCTATGACAAGACAGTAAATTTGCTGATCTCCATCCAGCCTGACCGAGTTTGAGCTACACTGATGTTTGTGGTTGAAGCGTTACCAAATATGAAAAAAATAACAATTTTAAGTGGTATGAAAGCATTTGCTTGGCACTGTCAAATATAAGAACTGGCTCACATTTTAAGTGCAAAGTCTATTTAAACAAGCAAGTGTGGGTTCAACATGCTAAATAGTTAGAGGTGTTAGGAGAAGAGGTGTTATATGTAGAGAGAGATGCTGCGATGAAAAGTGCCCAAGATAAACATCAGGGGCGGTTAGACGTCAAAATTCCCCAAATTCAAAGAAGCTCCAAGTATCTCTATAAAAACAGAATATCTTTAAAGCCAAACTCAATTTGACTTGCTTGGTAAAAAAAAAAAAAAAACATGTAGACGGTTAGTAACGTAAAACCTTTGCCCAAGAAATCGAGCCGCTCCAATCTCACCTCAAATCCACGCGTGATGTGAGGTGGATGTGATGGAAAAGTGCATTTCTGTGGCGTGACTTAAACTCAAAGCAATATTTAAGCTGTCTATGTGATTGCAGTGCAGTAATAAGCACTCACTCACAGCTCGGAGTCAGGAGTATCATCTGACAATCAGCACCTCCGAGCTTCTCCATTCCTAAATTAGGGGAATGGCTGCAGCACCGACTCCAGCAAGTGGTTGCAGGCCCATTGTCTCTCCATTGTCAGGTCCGCTCCGACACTTACGTCAGCAGACGCCCTTATCCACCGAGCTCAAAGGAGTCTTCTTGCAACGCTCCATGAGTCCTCAGGTCAGAGGTCACCTGTGGCCTCTGGTCTCCAGGACAACAGCTTGGCAGTCCCTTGGACCCTCGCCACCCTCTTCCCTTGCACAAATCCTAAAGAAGCAGCTTTTGTCCCCAAATATCTCCTGTGCATTTGAAGGAGTGTAAGTTTCAGCCCAAACATTTACAGCCAAACTCCTTTCATGGGGAGAGTAGGAGGGCCACCAGAGCTGCAGAGCTGAAAGCCAAACCTAAATGTTTCATATCTTTCAAAGATAAACATGCTTGCCACACTTGCTTCATCCTAAAACAACCTGCCCTCCTGACAGCATCACTGTGAAACTGGTTAAAGTCCTGCGCTCCGGTCTGCATAAAGTTAGCCAGACCCCCACACACCAAGCACTAACACCCCCTCTGCTGCAGGGGCTGCATGTGGACGGAGATCAGAAAAACTCACCATGCTCTCTGTGCAGGACATCTCATTGATCAACACTGGCACTCTGCTGCAGTTTTCTGTGCTCGCTGCGTGGATTAAATAAAATCAAAACAAACGCAGTCGACGGGGCTGCGCAGGATATTTTTCCCCAAACCCCGCCGGACCTCAGGGCCGAACAGCGGACGAAGATCAGTCTGTGAGCCGAGAGAGAGAGCAGCAGATTGGGACTGTTTCTTTTCCCTCCCGGACGTTTGAAAAGAGGAGAGAGAGAGAGGGAGAGAGAGAGAGAGAGAGTGGTCTGCCCCAAGTTGATTGCACAGACACGCTTAGAGATAAGAGGAAATACAGCGACATCTATCGGCCTATCGGCCGGGTGAGAAAGTGCGTCGATGTAGCCTTTGCAGGCTACATTTTTACCGTCTTAATAATAATTTTAATGTAGAACTTATTTAATTAACGCAAAATCAATTGTTAAATTGTAATAGATTAAATGAATATTATTCCGTGATTCTTTTAAAATATGATTAAAATATGTCTGCTGACCAGGAGTGAAAACTGAATTATTACTCGCTGATTTACTTACAGTTAGTGTGAAAAAACAAACAAACAAAATTTTCCTTGTTCAGGTAGCAGAAATTAATATGTTATCTATAAAACATGACTTTGTGAACACAACTTTTAAACTACATTTGCCAAATTGTCTTGTATAAATCCTCTTTGGGCCCCAAATCCAGCAGATGATCCTAAGCAGTTGAAGTTTACTAGGTCAGCCATCATTTCTACAACAAAGTCAGCTTTAAAATTACATTTTGTGGTTCCAGTCAAATATTTTTTCGGAGTGAAGCTTGGTTTCATCTTATTTTCTCTTTACAAATAATACAAAGAACATTAATAACAATCCTGTTATGGGTGTAAATTTTAAATTTAAATAATTTCTTTAGATTAATTGAGACTAGACATGTTCCAAAAGCAAAAAAGAACATTTTAAAAACTGAAGTTTAGAAGTGTATATTTGTTATTAATATGTTGATAAAGTATTATTATCTTATATCTTAATTTGGATTTGCGTTTCTGTATAAAGTAGCGTCTTAACGTACACAATGCAACAAATATTAATATTCCATGCACAACAAAGTAATGTGGGTATGGAGAACTTGGATAGAACAGAGTAAGTTGTAAAAAGCTGTAAAACATTAAAAAAAAATAACTTGCTTTGCACACATATCCTGACATGAGTTGCAAGAGGACAAGGATTCTGTTCGGCTTTTTTCTGTTCAACTTTTTGTTCATTTTTATACATAAGAAAGAAGTTAGGAAATGAACACACATTTCTTTTGGTGTAAAATGTTTTATTATTTATTATCCGACCTCGAGCAATTGATACTCATCTAGCATCTATGTTGCACCATGATTTCATCACTCACAGCCTCCAAAGGAGAACGTTGTGGTTTATGTTTCTCCGTTTTTGACTAATTCACTTCTCATTCTCTGACAGGGTAAGACACGGCTGTGATCTACAGTCCCTGTCCCCCTCAGCGATGCCGTCCAGCTGGGCGTCACACCGGCAGTTTCTTAATTTTGGGGACAACTTTGACAGTGGTGGACACCGAGTTGGCTCCCTGAAGGTTCTGGGCAGTGCAGGTGTACGTCCCCTGGTCCACGTCCCTCACCTCATCCACCTGGAGAACGGACTGAAACTGCTGCCGAGATGCTTCTCCATGGACCGGGATCGCCGTCCCCTCTGTGTACAGAGGCCTCCCGATCTGCAACCAGGGGAAAAAAAAAAAAAAAAAAAACCTCCATTCAGCAACAACTGTGAACAAAGATCCAAACTGAGTTACATATGTTTAAAGAGTCAAATCATAGTGTAATTAACCCTGTCATGCATAGTGGTCACTACAGTGAATAGCTGTCTAAAAGCCATTTTCTTGTGCTTCTTGTGGATTTTTATGTTATAAATGCAGACAGACCACTGAAGTGGACACTAATGTATCATAAAATACACCATCAACTACTGGCCATCAGCTGCAAATGCAATAAATTATTTTTGTTAAATCCAAAATGGCCGACAGACAAAACAAAGCATGCCGACCGACCCGGTCCCTTCTTCTACTGTAGACGACTCTTGCAGGTAAAAAAAAAAATAAAAAAAATCAGATGTGTGTGGTTGAAGTGTTACCAAATATGAAAAAAATAATAAATAATAAATTTTGGGGTTATCAGAGAACCCCTAAAGAACAATACTACTGATGTATTTTTCAAATAACAACTTTGTATTTGGAGAAAATTACAATTGTTCACCTAAAAAAAAGAAATAATAAAAAAAATGTTCCTACCTTTTTTATGCCTTAAGAAAACAAACAAAAATTTGAAGAAACAAAATCCTGACACAAAGGATCATAATTCATGCATGAAAGGGTTCAAATCAAATACACCAATAGATGAGTTGTTGGGGTGATCAAGCTCATACCCAAAACTCTTTTCTGTGTCTCAACTTACATGTTTTTATTGTGTAACACAAAGTAAAATGCAAAGATACAGAACAAAGAGACATTAGATCCATGTGATCAATCATAAATGTTGTTTGCTGTGGACACTCTTGTCCCACTGGTGATTGATATTGATCACACTTTGTTTCCTAAAGTGCTGATCTCAGATATTTCAATCACACGTTTCACGACCTTATATTTATGACGGTGTTCTTGTAGAAAATGGTAAATACTTAGAATCCCTTAGACAGAAAATAACTTTACACAGGAGTTTGCATGGCTATGCTTCACCATGACAGAGGAATCAGTGCACTATTCTTCTATTTCCATCTGCCCTTGGCCTGTTTTGACAGAAATGCTTTCTTTGCCTCCTTTTCTTTCACAGTGCCAATGTCTTGGTCTCATTGTGCATGCAGATGGACTCACACCAGCCTGCTGTCAATGCAAGCTCTGCACTGGTGGTGGCAACATAAAACTGCAGCATGCCCCTCAGGATATTATGACCCTCGGATGTTATAAAAGCTTCTCTGCTATTGAATACACAAACTGTTTTGTTCTTTCGGGTGTAATCTTACTATTACAAATTTACTTATGCGTGATTTTATTTGGTAAAATTAAAGCGATGGCATATGCTTCTTTGGAAGTAAACCTTTGAAAACAATGATTTCAGTCAGAATATCTGGCAACCATTAATTAAACTCATGATATCTGATGGACTCTTTCATCGTTTCACTTTTTCTTATAATATTTTCTACCAATGAATTCAAGTCAATGACCTGCAAAAGTACCATGAAAGTCGTAGATTTTTTTTAAAGTAAGCTTTTAAGCTCATGCAGCCATTCACAGTAAATTGTGGCTTTGATTAATTTGCATAGTAATCTAAAAAAAATAAACGGTTACCACAAAAAGTGGCGTCATTTGTAAAAAAAAAAAAAAGAAACATTTTCATATCTAGCCAATTATTTTTCTGCCACACTGCTATGCATAGCGTAAGTCAGTGTAAAGTCTTCAGAGCAGATCTGCTGACCTGCTGTCCTGGGTATTCCCAGCTGAACTCTATGAAAACGTCCCGTTCTCCCACTGCACTGCAGGCCACACGCAGGTTGTCCCCCACAGCCACCGAGCCTGATGATGCCTGGATCACTGGAGCAGGAGGAGCCATGGGGTCTAATGGTATGGATAGAAAATGTACCATTAGTACACGCAAAACAAGACGAAGCAAGCTTTTCAGTAAGTTATAGGAGCTTGTTTTAAGTCGATAATTCCTTAATGCTAATGGGGAAACAAAATCTATACTAGTTCCGACTACTGAATGTATTTTCTGACAGTTTCAGGCTATGGTGTTTGATCTAGAAGAGGTACACGTCGATTCATAGGAGTAAAATTAGACATCCTGAATGGTATACCATTGTAGAAATCCTGACCTCTATGCCAGTTCGCTTTGTTTAAAGTTGTTGAACAGACAGAAAATGAGCCGAGTTTTATCCGATCAGTTTCATGGAGCCATCAAATATTCAGTGAAACAACTTGTGGACGAAAACTCGTTGACAAACTCACAGTTGACATAGATGAGGATATACTTGGTGGAGCTCTGCCTCAGGTTTCCCAGAGCAGCCACACAGTGCAACACTCCGGCGTGATGCGGCCGCGGCCGATGGATGGTGAAGCCCTTCCTGTTGCTGAAGGAGATCTCCGTCCCGTCCACCGACACTTCCCCCGGTGGGAACTCGCGGTGCAGGGTGACTTTCGCCTCAGGCGATGTCGCTTGGCAGGGGAGGACTGTTGGCCAGTTGCTTCTCAGCTGGATCATTTCGTAGTGGCTGGATGACGGGATGAATAACTCTCGTGGGTCTGGTTTGAAAGACGAGAGCGGTCGATTATAGGATTAGTTAGGTTCGGCTGAAGAACCTTAATCAGTCATTATCCTGAACATCTTTTTACCTTGCTGCCACAGTTCCAGCTGTATATTTTACTATTTTACTCTCACCGTTTGGCAGTTTTTGCCAAGTTGCTCTTTCCTTCTTAGAAATTTCCTCCACATATGAAGATCAACACAAATTTTCCTTACATGTATATCATCCTGTCTTGTATTTCATGTATTTCCGCTGAATAAAGGTTGAATGTTGCAATGACATTTCCTTGTGGGATTATGGTATTGCAATCAATTTGGGATTTTACACATATTTGCCAGGGCAAAAAATGTACAGAAGAAAATGTTTTTCTATTGTACCTGGGAAGAAGATGAAGACTTTGATAGCTTTGCTGTACTCCCTCCTGCAGTCTTTGTCTTCACAATACATGGGAAAACAGGTGTACTCCCCTGTGTCCGCAACAGTTGTGTTGACTAGTGTCAGGAGGCTAAAGCGTTCTTGTTGGACAATCCTGCAGATTGAAAAGAAGAAACAGATTTGTGCACACCCCATTTCCCATCTTCAGATTTATGAACATGCATCTTACACAAGCCGTCCGTCGTCCTCCTCCACGTACGGGGGGACGCTCCACTGCACAGGTTTGCCCCTGCACCTCAGGCTCAGTGTGTTTCCTGTCTGCACGCTCAGGGTCTCTCCCACTTTCTTAAAAACACCTCTGCCAAGAACCTTAATGCAGAAAGTACATAATCATTTTTAAAGTAGGACAATTTCGACAGCATAAGAGAGATGCACGACTCCCCCTGTAAGATGCTGTTTCCTACTTGTGTGAGTGACGTCTTGGTGTGAGCTGCAGCTGCAGGTTTGATCTTTTCTTTAACCATCTCAGCTCTTTGCCTTTTATTTGTTGCTTTCTTTGGTGTCGACATTCTTCCACGAGTCGTTTTCTCTTCTTTGGCATCTTTTTAACCAGTGCAAAACCCAGCGTGCAGGCAAAATAACAGTTAGCACAGGGGAGACAGCTTGATGCCATGAACCTGTCGTTTAGTCATGTGTCGGCTTTTGAAATAAGCCAACAGAAAAGTTGCATTCTTAGCATTTCCAGAAGCGCATGTACAGAAGTGCAAAGTGAAGGAATGAATTCACTTACCCGACTCAAAGACTACAGCGCAAACAAGGAGGGCGCTCAGCACCAGCCTCCACTTCCACTCAGATAACTTCAGCAAAATCATCACTGATCTGCTGACGTCCAAAGCGGTGTGTAAACTCGTAGTTCAGGTAGTTCAGGACAGAGAAAGCTCTGCAGAAACAAGAAGACGACTTGCAGAAGAAGCGAGAGCAGACGCGCAAAATCACACAAATTCCTTCAGCTGAGGGCAGATCAGGAGCACCACAAATTCCTCTGGAGTCCCTGGACCAATAAGGGCCCAGGGCCTGTTTGTTTAGCTGCATGACTGGAATGGTGCAATGGCAGCACAAGCCTGGCCCTCACAGATGCTGCCCAGAAAACTGACTGCGGGTGCAGAGTCAAAAACATTTGGTGACCAACAAACTCTGTGGTCTGCATTCACAAACTCAGGTCAAATGAAATACAACTACGGTTGGCTTTTAAATTAGTCATGCAATCACACTTAAAAATATGCTAATAATGTTTATGTTTTGTGTATTTTTCCATGTATAACTTACGGTTCTTGATAGTTCAAACAACGATTCAGCTGCTTCAAAACCTCTGACTCATTTTCACAGTTACCTGAACTATGAAAAACAAATCAACTTCTTTAATGGCAGCTGTCCTGTTTCAGGGAATGCACATATAATAAATAATTTGCAATGTTTAAACATATGATTATTGGTGCTTTCTTATTTTTTTCATTTTTTTTTTTGTAATATGGGAGTTATGATGAGGTTTGGGATTTACACAGATTAATTGTAAAGTTCACTTCTTATAACATTATATGTTATTCAAAAATATGTTTTTTGGACGTTTAATCATTGGATTAATTATATACTGTATTTATTATTGATATTACATAAAATGTGGTTTCAAACAGAGTTTTATGATGTCACCCCGATGCATTTTGTTTAAAAATCGCTTTTGAGTTCAACACAGCTTAACGTCAGAGTTAAATCGAAAGATTAAAACGTTAGTTTGAACTTCAATAGCCAGTAATTTGTTAATATCAAACGATTTTTTGTCATTTTTTAGTAAATTCAACCTCATCAAATCCACACTTGAGTCATCTGATTGCCCTTCTTTACCCCCACAAACAGCCTTCCAGACAATGGTTTAAAAAAACATCTTACTCCATATTAGCAACATTTTAAAATGATTTTTAAATCACATATGGTCTTTGTTTGTTCTCCGTTTCCTGTGGCTAAACAGACATTTCTGAGAAAATGGTGGTGATATTTATCATTTTATTTCACTTTCAGTCAACCTGCGACAAAAGTAACTCCAGGTTACAATTAAATGTTGTTGTGTTTTTTTTTTCCTTTTCCTTTTTAAATTAAGGAATACATTTACAGAATTTGAGCAAATATGCAAAATGTTCATATTTACATGTAAAAACACAATGCAATTTTTAGCAGAGTTATGTTTAAACAACAAAAAAGGACAAACCAAATATGATGTTACACAAAATAGCATTTTGTTTAAAGCACATCTGCTTGTGCCAAAAAGCAAAAAACAAAAAAACAAAAAGAAAGACAAAACATGCAGCTTAAAATCATTATCACTATAACAAAATGGCAACAATTTTAGAGGTAAATACAATATTCTTCAATTTAATGTATCAAAATGTTACAAAATAAGGATCATTTTGTTTATTAGCCTTTTTCATTTCATAACCACAGCGTGAGAGGCAACACAAATACACAAATATGTTAAATAATTTATTTTACTTTAAAATATTTGTTTCCCTCCGAGGCCTTTTAGGAAGTACAATAAATTTCTCTGAACCTAAACATGCTGATTATGCAGTGATGTGTTACACAGCACACATATCTGACTGGGAAGATGCAACTCAGTTTCAGATAAGGAAAAAAAAACAACAAAAAAATGCTCCCCCTATTTGGACATTTCTTTCCAAATGTTCTGCAAAACCTGCTTACTGGCACTTTTGGTCAATAAAACCCACAAAAGTAGATACTAATTGATGCATGTAGAAGGATTTAGTTACACAGTTCTTACGTAGTTACTCTATGTAACATCTCAGTGTATCTTGTCTTCACCCCCCTTTGGGGCTCAAAACTTCTCCTCTCTAATTACGTGCGTGTCTGTTTTGCTGCTGACTGTTTCGACGTTGGTCCGGTGGGTCCTGAGTCGCTTCCTCTGAACACTGTTGCGGACTCCGTAGGCAAAATAGATAACTAACCCTGCAGAGGGGAGGAGGAGGGGGAGTGTTGTTCAAGATCATAAATGATGATGATGATGATAAAGTTTCTAAATGGCTGAAGCTACAGAAAAGTGACTAAATCTTACCCACTAACATCCAGATAGCGTATCGCAGCCATGTGGCTGAACCCAACTGCACCATCAGGTAGACGTTGATGAGCGTGCTCACTACAGGTAGAGCTGGCAGAAATGGCACCTAAGATGAAAATCTGAGTTAGAAGAGTTTTTTTTTTTTTAAATGATGTTCTTTACAAAGTGAACTTTAATTTAGGCACGGGCCTTTATAAGATTATAAGAGAGTTCACATTTTTTCTCATTTCTTTTGTTTGAAACAGAAAATCAAAATGTTTGCTGGAGCTGGCCATGAGTCTTTTTGACTGATGTGGAGAAATTCTGGTTCACTCTTCATTAATAAAGTAGGTCCAACAGACTGAGCTATACGAATAAAAGAAAACCTTCCGGTCACTAACTTTGAGCCAGTGTGATGAAAGCAGCTGCAACCATACCATACCAACGTGACTTTAGCTGACCTTACCATGAAAGTTGCCTTTGTGGGATTCTGTGGTTGGATCCAGATGAAGATTGAGATGAGAAGCAGGAGGAAGGAGAAGATGCAAACGAGCACCACGCTCCATGCCTCTACGTTTACCAGAGCGTCTATGGCCTGGGTCAAGATGACGCACAGTGCAACCACACACACAACTGCACAGAGACAAATAAAGAGCAACGATCACACCATGAACCGGAGAGGGAACGTTGTTTCTACGAAAAACTCTGGCATCTCTTACCAGAACTTATAGTTAGGATTGTGACTCTTCGTGCTGTGACAGAGTTGGGAGACGAGGGAGGCTTCAGGAACCGAAACTTGGGGTTTGGTTCTTTGACCTGCAGGTCTGTGTCTTCAGATGGGGCAGCCTGGTACCTTACGCACACAAAAAGGACACGTGTGCTGTGAGTTTTCATTTTGATTTTAGGAACTGAGATTTATGAGTTTAAGAAGCAGAGAGATATGAATCAGATTATTTACTTAATCTAAACTAACTTTTCGAAATCTCTGAATTAGGGTTATGATCTGCGTTTTCTAAAGAAAGCACACAGAAACAGTATTTTTTTTTTTAATAATACTTTGCTAAACATGCTAGTCACCAATATAAGATGCTCAAACTAATTAACACACATGGTGTCACACCACCTTTTTTCCAAATATACATATAATTTATGACTACTTGCAGCCTTTTATGATTGTTTTTAAAGCAGAAGCAGAATCAACTCGATTTGGGATCAAACATTCAGAAAAAGAAAAACGTACCTCAGTATCAGGATGCATATTGCCACAAGTGTGTAGGCGAACAGAGTACCAATGGACATAATTTCCACCAGGGCTTTCAGGTCAAACAGGAGACTCATAATGGCTGAATATACAAAAGTAAAGAGATGCATAATGTCACTTTGAGTTCAAGTCACAAACGCCAGTGCAGACTTTTTCAAACAGCCTGAATTTCTGTACCTGCCACGACTCCGGACGATATGGTGGCTATGGCGGGACTGCCCTTGGCAGTGACTTTGGTCAAAGGCTGGAAAAGCAGGCCATCTCTTGCCATGGCGAAGAGAACCCGAGGCATCGGGAACATGGAGCCCAGCAGGCTGCAGAAACAAAAAGTGCAATCGGGGTCAAACAACACCACCATTATGGCTGTTTGGGCCTCACAGACAGAAAGACTGATTGTTCCCATTGATTTCACTTGATTTAAATAAAAGTTACTCGGTTAGCATTCTTTTTCTTGACCCCTGAGCAAACTGATATGAGCGGTGGCCATTGTTTCAGCTCTCACTACGTTTCTACCGTTTCTTTTAGCATCTTCTGTCAATGGTTGTCCCAAAAAACATAACGTTTGAATTGATTGTTAACACAAACCTGGGTCTTGATTTTTTTTTTTCAGCCTCATGAATACATAATATTTATGCCTGGATTACTTAAAACAAATAATGCATTCAGCCTGACTTTGGAAATCAAATTACTCGGTCTGAGAATGTCCCCCTAAGTCTGACACCAACTCCAAGTTCATGTACACATGAAACATCCTGAAACTTGCAGGAATTATTTGCACTGATGATGATGATTATTGTTTTTATTTTTTATTTTTTATCACATTGGAGCAGACACAGTACTTAACTGTTTTGGATTTTGTCCTTCAGTGTTTGACTGTATAAAACGGGTGAGAAACACATTATTATCAGCTCCTCTTGCGTACTGTAGTTAACTTGGTCACTAATCACACAAAAAAGTGAAAACTCCACAAGTTTTTTTCAACGTGCTGAACTCAGCTGGATGTCGTCTTCAGGGCAGAGTCGGGGCTACTGAGGCAAGTCAAATGCACGTCCAATGGTCACGTTTAATTAAAAATTTTGCAGGGCAAGGCTCGACCAATCAGAATTTATTTTATTTATTTATTTATTTATTTTTACTGCGTAATCCATGGACGCTCTCTAGCTTTGTTACTGACAAGACATGGCCGCAACTGTGTTGTTCTGTGAGGATCCAGACCTGGTGGACAGGGCACACAACGATCCCACGGCCACGGCGTATTTGGCGGGTCCCCAGCCAACGTATTCGAAGGCCACTGGCAGAGGGCTCTTCTCGTTGAGCATGTAGTAGGGCATCATCAAGGTGAGGGCGGCAGACACCGCGAAGTAGGCCAGGAAGCATATCAGGAGAGAAGCCACAATGCCCACAGGGACAGATTTCTGAGGGTTTTTCACCTCCTCGCCTGAAAAAGGAAGAGAAGCCATCTTTGATAGATACAGAAGCTCCACTGCTGCAGATCCTTTCTGGGAGTTATCTTATGTAAACCAAGCAGGTAACTGCAGTGCAATTTAAAGGGCTTTATAGCTTAATAGGTTGTAAGTGTATTATATGATCATGCAGGCCTACTAAAGTGTCTTATCACAGTTTCAGAAAATTGTTTTGCTCATACACTCTATTGCCTTGTTTGTACAACTTTACGATATCATTCAAAAGGCATCAGCGGTGCTGATGGTAGACGCAATGCTTTGTTTGATTGCGTTAAAAATATAATTGTCTGTATTTTACTCGTATCTTAGTTATCAAATGTTCCGATGGTCACAAGAGGAAGAACGCTCCTTTTACCTGTCGTAGCGATGCAGTCAAATCCGACGAAGGCATAGAAACACGTTGCAGCTCCTGCCAATGTGCCGCTGAATCCATAAGGAAAAAATCCCCCGGCTCCGTATTTGCTCGTTACGTTGAGGGTGTCGCTCAGGTTGCTGCAAGAAGACGGGGCAGGATTTTATGTTCACTGACAGTCAGATAAATAGGAATCTGTCACTCATTTCTTTACAATTGGTTTACTGTTCACTGCGGTTATTTTCAACCCATTTTCAGTCCAGGACTTGACTATTTCAGACAGTCATTTGTTTTGTTTGTCCTTGTCTTTCTTTCTTTCTCTCTTTCTTCCTTTCCTTCTTTCTTTTACATTTTGGTTCTTCAACTCAGAATTGTAAACACAGTTTAGCAAAGAGACTGCTTTAGATAAGATTTGTGTAGGCCTATATATTTTTTTCCCCCAATTTTTCTAAGCACAAACTTTATGTTGTCATGGTCAGCGAATATTACAGGACAGAAAAAATGAGTGGAATAGTCCAAAACTAAACTGGTGAAATAAAATTTATGAATAGCTTTCATAAGCTATTCATCAAGAGCTTATGAAAATATTGGCTTTGAGAAAAATGTTGGTGTTTTGAAATTTTGCACAGTCCTACATATATAAACAAAAACTGATGGGTATTTGGAAAGAAGTTGTGCGGCTTGGACCAAATATCGGGTGAAAAGTTGAACCAGTTTGTTGCATAAGAGTAAAAACTAGAGGCAGCCACTTTAAACTACACACCAACCTCATCAGATTCCACAGAAGGATGTAAGAAATGTTGACATGGCAAATTATACTTTAGAATAATTTTAATGAAGTCATGTTTGTTTAATGAAGAGAACATTAGCCTTTCAGCATCTTAAGTAATTAACTCAAACATAATATTTAACATTCCCACTTTGTCCAAATAATTGCACATAAAATCAATATGCACAGAGACTTATTAGGATTATTATTGAACATTGCTGGTTGCTATCCCTTTAGCTCTTATGCAGTTTTGATGTCTTTTGCCCAACCTGTCCAGGTATGAAGTGGTGAAATCTTCGTTCTAACCAGGCGTAATCTAACCTTTTACCTGCCAAGCTGGACATTTTGTATCCTTCTTTGGCAGCCGACGACTTAGAGTTATTTTCTGTATTCATAGTCCAGTGTAAAAAAATATTGTCATATGAATAAATGCTGATGCCAGTTTGCGGTTGGAGTTGTTTTTGTTCGATAAGGGGTCACAACTATAAAATGATAATTGATTGGACAACCGGTCTATCAGTCATCAATCATTTGAGAAATTTGTCCTTATAGTTCATCAAAATGTAAACACCTCAGTTAAGGTACTGAGTTTTTAAACATCTTGTTTACATATATGAAATTGATACAAGCAAGGACAAACTGGTTAGGTATGGATAAGTGAGCAACTTTAACTCCAAGCTTGTGTTTTGTTGTCTTAATTTGTTGAGCACAAGTGTAAAATAATCAGTTTTAATCACAATATTACTTGTTCAGTAATCCAGATTATAGATTATTCTTTTTAACCTCAAAAACTACATCTTTTGTGGCTTCAGACATAAGTCACTCGGGTTGAAACATAACCCAGAACCCATGGCTCAACCCTAAAGTGTAAAGTTAAAGAAAAATGATGATTGCACCCAACTGACCCAGGATTTAGTCAGTAAAAAAATAAAAAAAATAAAACACAAGTTGGGTTTCGCTCTTACTTGAACTGTGCTGTGGCGTTTATCAGATCCTCTTTGCTGATCTGCCAGTTGGCGAGGTTCCCTTTGATAAAGCCAGAGATGATCACAAACAGCAGCACTAAGATGTTGATCGCCGTGAAGATCTTGTTGATGGTCGTTGACTCTTTCACCCCAAACGCCAGTATGCCTTCACGTAAAGCAGATTTTATTTTTTGATGCGCTCAAACTGACGTGCAGCTTTCTTGCGTTAATCGAGGACGCATCAATTTGTACCCGAGAGCAGCAAGATGAGTCCAGCTGCAAAGACATCTGGGTAAGGCGCCAGTCCAGGAAGGTCCATGGCTGCATTTTTCTCGAAGTACCTGGATATGACCCCCCCAATCAGGTCATCGAACGTCCCGCTCCACGCCAGAGCAACGCTTGATGTTCCTGAGCAGAAAAGAGGGCCATAAAATTGTAATTCTTAGTCACCATTTTAGTGCTGTCATAAACAGAAAATTTGAATGGAAACATTTCCTTTTTGCGGTGATCATTAAAGCACTTCTGCTTAATCAAGTGGGGAAAAATAAATATATATATTTTCCTGCAAGATAAGCTTATGAGAATTTGCTTTCCAGGAGTAAAAGATCGAAGAAAAACATCACAGAGAACCTTCCTTTATCTTTTATAGGTTCATTTAAGCGTCCTTAGAGAGTACGTCAAAATGATGATAATCTGTTTTTGAAATTAAAAGGCTAAGCATTGATGGAAATTAACAGGTGAAGAGTCAGCAAATAACATAAATATATCCTACCAGCACAGGTAAAAAGATGAACCAACATTAATTTTGGACAAATGAATATAAAAAGAACATTTGATCTTCTAAATTAACTTTTATAAAGTTATTTTTACTTTAAAAAAAAACTAACCTTTCAGTAAAGAATGTGATACTTGCCTATGACATAGGAGAGCAGCAGATTCCAGCCGGTGATAAAAGCCAGCAGCTCACCAACCGTCACATAGCTGTAAAGGTAAGCCGAGCCCGTTTTGGGGACCCTGGATCCAAACTCCGCGTAGCAAAGTCCGGCAAATATAGACGCCAAGGCAGCGATGAAGAAGGAGATGACAATGCTGGGTCCTGCGGTGTCTCTGGCCACCTCTCCGGAGAGCACATAGACACCGGCTCCCAGGGTGCTGCCCACGCCCAGGGCGATCAGGTCCAGGGTGGTCAGGCATCGGTTAAAGGTGGACTCTTCCCCATCGGGCTCGATGGGCTTCCTGCGAGAAAGACTCACCAGAAAGGACTTGACCGCACCACACGGCATGCTTCTGCCTGGGGTTCGGATCAGAAGAGTGAGGGGATTATGCAAGAGCCCACAGGCGGGAGAGAGCAGGTTGATGTTGTGGAGACGGGCAGAGCAAATTTGTGAAAGATCGAGGGGAGAGGAGAAGGACAGGAAGGGCAGACCAGGGGATGTGTCAGTAAATGATTGCCAGGTCAGCTCTCCCTATCAAGAAACATCACTGGTTTCAGAGTATGGTGTTCCTTTTTCACTGGAAAAATGTGGGATGAATCTACAGAAAAAGAGCAAGTAAAAAGTCCAGTTTCCCGAGAACTCCACAACAGAACACGTCAGAGAGTGAGACGTAGAAAACTGAACACTCACGTCTTTGTAGGTCTCTGCCTCACAGGTGTGTTGAGAGGATCCGTCATCCCCTTAAAACTATATATTTATTTTATATGTGACCTCCTTTATCTCCCCAAGATATGATAGTGCTGATGCCTGGAATTTCCTTTGCAGTCCACAGGACAGAAAACTACGCCCTGATTACCGATTGCCCTTTTATCAGTCATTGATTATATGTGCTTTACTTCGTTGAGTAGCTTTTCTAAAAATAAATAAATAAATAAAATGCAGTGGTCTTACAAAGTGGTCTCAGTCCACTCAGGCAGTTATCACGTCAGAGAGAGTGTAGCTGTTCAGGTCCCCGTTTCAGGTCCTAATCAGTCAATTCTGAAAACAAATGAGAAAAAAAACAAGGAATCAAAGGCAAACAGAGGTCAAAAGAGGTTGAATGCATGCCTTTTCATTTAATTTTTGTTAGTCTTGGAGTAAAAAAAAATAACTTGAGTGTTAAAGTGTTTGAAAAGTAAGCAGAAATCTGATAAACATGTTAGATCAGGAATATGTCAGAATCAGAGCTTAAGGACAGAGAATAACGACTTTACTCGTAGGAAGAGAAGCAGAAACGGGTGACACTTTCCCCCCATTTCCTGGTGGATATTAGCAGTTGTGCTGTTGTTGAGATTCGTAACTTTGATAAACTTCTGATGATATTGCCTTCCAGATAATTCGATACTTCAAGGTCCACATATCTGTAAGACTTTGTCTCCTTGGAAAAGAACAAGAAACCTGCAAAGGGGACGGCAGATTCCCAGCATTTGCCTGTCTTTGATTAGGTTTGCAAGACCTGCATCGTATCTCCTGAACATGTTGTTTGCTCCCTGCCTCTCAAGATCCGGACTTTCATCAGCAACCTAAAGAAACTGAGCGTACCAGGCTTTCAGCCCCTCAAAGTTTTTTTGTTTTTTCTTTTCTTTTAGTGGAGGACAAAGCAGCTTTCATGGCTCATGTATGCGGCGGGCCACGGAGCTGCTCTCTGAGAGGTAGCATTTACCTTCTCATCTCCCATCATGGGATTTGAGATCACCTAATCCCTCCTGGCATTCACTTCAACACGCAGAAAGCGGGCGAGCAGGAAGGCGGCCGGCACGGACGGTCAAAGTACCTGTGACCGAATCCGCGCTCGGGCCGGCTCTCTCCAGCTGAGATACCATTTCCAGAGAGACAAGGGGTAATGCTTAACTAAATAACAGCGTCCACACACGTGATCTGCAGCTTTATGATCACGCGGCTAATCACGACCCTGTTGATCCTCAGCTAATGTTCACTAATGCAAAATTTATGGCTCCTTCTTATGCGTTAAAAGCAAATCTTATCAGAGACGGTTCGTCAGTAGGACACGCTCATTCATGTTGATGCCGAGGTTTTAAATCTGATTTTCTTTTGCAGACACGCAAGCTGTTTACCTTTATCTCCGGTCCTACGAGGGGCCAACCAGTGGTCTGTGCTGGCGCGACAAAGACAACACAAATATCCGTGCTGGTGACTCGGGTGAGGGAAACATTGCTGCCATATATACAGGACTGGCCTGCATGACCCTCCTACTCAATGGAGTTACTCACAAAGTAGCCTTTCTCACTCCCGACCAGTTTGGGTCATAATGTGCTCATTATTGCACGGAGGCCGACTGAGAACTGTAGACTGTAAATACTTATCAGAATAACCCCTAATGATCGAGTGTCCATGTATTCATCTGGTGTGTTTTCATGGGTTTTCTTTAAGAAGGTGTTCATTTGTACTGGAGCGAGGACTTTCGCCAAACATCGGGGATTTAATCTCCATTAACTGCTCGCTCTCAGTGTTTATTATAATATGAAATCAAAGCTTAAACATGTGCAACAAAGCAAAAAAAAACAAACAAACAAACAAAAAAAAAAGGGTACTAGGCCGAAATGAAACTTTTACGGTTACTCAAGAAATCTGCTTGTCTTTAATCTGAATTACAAATACGATTTCAGAGCGTCATTAAATTACTCTTAACATTTTTCACATCTGGCTGAAGTGAGCTCTTGCTCCCCTGCTTCAAAAGTGCAGTGCATGTTGAAAGCAGAAGAGGTCAGTATACAACTAAAGCTTTTCATCACCAGAGCTCCTGTCTCAGTCAGCTTTTCCCAAACATGGTTGATTTTAGCACTGCTAGAAGGGATAGGAGATATAAATCAGACACATGAATCGGGAGTGCATTTCATTTTTTGTTTTTTATTTCATTGACTTCTGACCCCACATTTACATTTCAAGTCTACAAGGCCGGGGAAATAGATTGAATAATGATTCATGTTCACTGGCTACATACATTTCTGTTAATTCCCTGATAATGCTGGATATTTAACGCCCACTTGAGCTGTCAATAGCAATAAGGGGCCAATCTTATTACACCCAGTAAATATTGTGAAGACATTATTTGTTTTCACTTTCACGCTCAGCTCCTGTTTAAAGCTTTTGACTTTGCCGATTTACAGTAAGAAAAGAATTAAGCCGAAAAAATATATTTTTACTCTTTTTAAAAAAAAAAAAAAATCATTCTTAATACACCTATGCTGTGTTGTGATATTAATCGTCGCTGTACCGAAACCACATGTCTGCTGCAGCATTAGAGGGGACTCACAGAAAATGTTTGTAAACCACTGTAGGTTCAGTGATCTAATCAGAATGTGAAGTAAATGAGTCACTAGGATGAAAGTGGCTGTTCAAAGACAAAGTGAAAAGAGAATAGATTAATTTGTTTAAAAACTGAGTAATTGTGGAGGGTAAAAATGGAAGACGTCATATGAACGTCAATGCAAAGTCAAAAGGAAAGTGAACAAAATGGTTGTGCTTCAGTTGGCTGATAAAAGTGTAAATACCCGATAAATGGTAAGGTTAAGAATTGCAATAAATAAATAACAAATGACTTTATCTCCTCCATTATTGACAAATGACTTGAGGTCTCTGCACTGACATCTGCTGGCGCTACGTGAGAATGCGGAGCTCCGCCTGGATCAATTTTGGGGCCACTTTTATTAGTGATTCTGTTTCCTGTAAATTTTGCTCAAGTTTGTTTTCTATGAGAAATGTTTCTTTACTAATGGCTGAAACTGATGTAGGTCTTGAAGGTGTGTCCAATTCCAATATAAACAAACATGTGAGTCTACCTTTAGTCCACCTTTCACTGAATCTGGAGAGGCTTGGTAGTAGAATAGCTGTCGAGTACATCAACTGCGGTTTTGTGCAAAAATACTCAGAGCAGAAATTTAGCTAATGACTGTTTCCTGTTTATTATGCTTCAAGGAGGCAGAAAGTAGCAGATGTATAAATTAATTAGTGACTACATCAAATTTACCAACCCTCAGTCGGTTGTGTAGACAAACATCCACTGAAGCGGTTCTGAATACGAGCTTGCCACAGAAATGTTTGATTTATTCTTTATTCATAAGATTTGTTGCTGATTCATTTCTCAGCACTGTTTGCTAAGTAATAATCATTGACATTTGTCAGAGGTTGATGGTTAACTGACACTAAGATCATCACTTATAATCTCGAAATCACTAACCTCTCTGAGGAACAGAAGCTTCACATATGAATTACTCAAGCAAAGTGCAAAGCAATCACTTGATAAATGATCTAAAGTACAAATGAAGTCTTCCTCTGTGCACTTTCAGAGCAACCTAATTGTCCCTTGACTTGAGAAAGAGACACAGTTTGAAAGGGTGTGATTGAAAACAGCTAAAGTGTACCAGTTGAGAGGAAAGCACCTGATTTGTCAAACCAGCCTGGTCTCTGCTTTCATTTTCGCTACTTTGTCCCAGGCAGACAGGCAGACACAGCCACATATTAAAAACGAGGAGGAGAAGGTAGTATGCTTCTCTTTTCCACCAGTGTTGAGTAGCTTACAGGTACACTATAATAGTGGTTAGATAAAGATCACATTTACTTTTAGCAGCAGCAGCAGCAGCAGAATAAAACCAACTGATTCATGCTGATGCCATTTTGAGTCACCTCTTGTTTCACATCATCTCTTCTGAGTGAAGTTAAAGTCTGCATGATGTAAGTTCAGGACACACACACACACACACACACAAGAGGGATTCAACTAAATCACAAAAATATTACTAACACCGTATATAAAATGGTTTGGTGTGTTTTCGGATTTTAGGGAAGAACCAAATCTGGTTACATTTTGGACACTAAAGTGTCCGGACATTGTCTGTGGTTCTCTTTTGCCCAACCCCCCCTTCAGCTCTGCTGGCGTCTCTCCCCCGCTTACTGGAATGGACTCCTGACGCGACAGAAATAGAGCAGGCCAGCTCTTACAGCTGCACCGTGTGATAACCAAACTGCAAAGCTCCCACGCAAACTTCAAACCATCAAAGTCGCCGTGGAAACGTGTCAGTCTTGCGGGTTTTTTTTTTTTTTTTTTTTTTTTTTTAAGCACTTGTCCGGCCTCTTTAAGTCATAAAAGAAACCGTGGACGAGACTCACTTTCCATTCATCTGGATGCGTGCGTAAAATCACAAAAAATAAAATAAAATAAAAATAATTAATTTAAAAAAAAAATGTGCACAACTAATCAGTTTGGTTTCTGTTTGGTTGTTGTCAAGTAATTGCATTGACAAACAAAGTTGCGCTATTATGCACAAAACTGCACGGTTTACTTGCAGCGCATGGAGTGCGCCGCAGTCGCTGCGTCAGAGGACACGTAACGGGGCATGCCCGAATCTGACAGGCCTGGCCGCAGAGGAGGGGCGGGAGACACAGCGGCTCTTTGCTATAGGAGGCAGCAGGACCACCGTACTCCAGCACCGACTACTCCTGCACAGCCAAGGTAAGCCCCTTGTGTCCTACTTGGAGCCTTTATATTGCGTCAGATCTCTGCCAGCTTGGTTTAACGCGAGGTTTGCTGCGTCAGAATTCACAGGAGAAGTTTGCTGATGCTTAATTTGTGCATATATGCGTGCGTGTGTACGTGAGAGAGAGAGAGAGAGAGAGAGAGAGAGAGAGAGAGAGCCTTGCTGCAAAGATGAAGGCACTTCTAGAGAATTGGATATAAAGAAAACTAAATAAGTAAAATGGAAAAGTTTAAATTATTTCACCAAACCAGACAGCTGAAGGTTTTTTTTTTCTGCTGTGTGAGGTACAGAGAAGGGTGTGGCCCTTT
Organism: Poecilia latipinna; assembly: GCF_001443285.1. Classification (NCBI taxonomy): domain Eukaryota; kingdom Metazoa; phylum Chordata; class Actinopteri; order Cyprinodontiformes; family Poeciliidae; genus Poecilia; species Poecilia latipinna. The sequence goes on along the minus strand of NW_015113951.1, from coordinate 30,064 downwards.
ATTTATAGAGCCCCAGTCCCCCTTCAGACACTGATTGTGATATTAAGTTAAACGCCTCCTGCTATTTTTGGGAAAGCGCCACAGCTGTCCTGCCGCAAACACTGAGCATTTAAAACCAGGAGAGTGTGTTTCATTTCTTTTATTTACAAACAATTTTAGTTCATGTCAGGCATACTGTTTGCATTGTATTTTGCTTACATACAAACTCATTAGTTTCTGTCATTTGCATTAAGAACGTTGAAACTTTAGTCTCCATGACATTTTTGAACGGATCCTTTTGAAAGTTGATGCATGGCAGAGTGCAGAGTGTGGCAAGTCATTTTCCCTGCAGGTTTATTTAATGTAGTTCTCAGGCAGTGAATCAGTTCAGCTGCAGACACTTCTTTACCTGTTCATCTTTTGATCCTGGATGTAAATACAAGAAGTGCAAAACAGGCCTGACACTAAAAGGGACGTTTTGATATGTCTTTGCATCATAATGACTTGCATATTCAAGGGCTACTGTCCAATTCAAAATGACACTGATGGTGCTTTTAAGTCAGCATTATTTCCTCTCTCTCTTCCTCTCTCTCTCCCTCTCTCTAGAAAAACATTTTTGAGCAGCAGCGAGACAGGAGACCAAATACAGACATGGTGAGTAGACAAAACTGTTCTCATCACACCTTGTACGAATTTATGTGGCGTTCACTGACAACTGCGATGTGCATTTGTAGGTCTCTGCCAGATTTGCACATCGAGACACTGATTTTTGTGAGGACCAAATCACTACAACTTAGTCACACTGGAATGAGGGAGCCTGTGAACAACCATTTCAAAAATGATTTCACTTGGCTTCAAGTGTGGACGTTGACTGGGCCATTTTAATAGTTGAACGTACATTGATTTAATTGTTCGATTGTTGCTTTCGGTTGTATGTTCAGAGTCGTTTGGAGTCTCTGCGACAGCGTCAAGTCATTTGCTGCCTGTGACAGACTTTCCTCTAGTAGTATAGTCCTCTAGTAATTCTCTCCTTGCTCTGACCTTCTTTGCTGCTCCAGTGATGAAACTCTCGTCTCCACAGCACTCACTACGGGGATGATGTGTTCAGGGTGATGTTGAGATCTAGTTTTCCCCTCACATACAACGTCTGTCAAGTAAGCCAGAAAGTTTTGGTCTCGTCTGACTGGAGCAGTTTTACCCTTCTTGCAAACTTCAGATAGGACTTTTCATTGCCATTAGGGCTGATTGGGGTGCACGATTAAAAGCTCTACTGCTGACAGATTCTCTCACCTCAGCTGTGGATCTCCGCAACTCCTTCAGAGTTGGCTGCTTCTATCTTAGTAAAGGAGGCTGAATACAAATGTTGCTAACATTTTCTTTACGGGTCACAGCTGTGTCCTGCTTTACGCTGATCTATCTCATAAAAATACCAATGAAACGCTTCAAGTTTTGTGATTGATATTGCCATTATCAATTCCACATGAAACTGTGGAGGAGATCTTTGTGTCTGCTTGACATGCTCGGTTTTTGTGTACCACTGAATGAAGTGAGGACGGCCACTGTCACCTGGCACCGTATGAGCCCTCCCCATCATAAAGCCGGCAGTGTAGGGTGTCACTGCCACCTCGTCCCGCATCTCAGACACAGCAGACGAGACGATTCCAAAGTCGGTGCTCTGACTTTTCTGATGGTGCGCAAACTTTCAAAATCTGCAGAATTTTGGTCATTTCAGAAGAAATAATAATTAAAAAAAAAAAAAAAAACAAGCTACACTAGGAGCGAGAAGACAGCATTCAATCCACATTTGCTCTCATTAATATAATTGTTTAGATAAAAGCTTGTTGCTAAGGCCAGATATTTGGGACCTTGTTGCTATGTGGTTGAAGCTGTTCAGCTGTCGCGCAGAGCGATGGTTGCACAGCATTTGAGCATGTGCAGGCGGCAGAGGGGAGTACATTCTCGCTGCATGTCGTAATGCTGCAGCAATCTCCTCAACTGCAGCTGCAGTAAGAACTTGGAGTAAATCAACCTATTTTCTCACAGCCATCTGTGGACAATGTGAAGGGCTCCGGGTCAAGAGGGAGCAGAGTTAGATGTACAGTAGGTGTGTCCGTCGTTGTATTGTATTTCAGACCCTTGTAAAGACAGGTGGTCTGTGCGAAACCTGACACCTGCTGCATGTAGACACATACTTTAGCATTGCTTTGCACATGACTGGGTGGCTCCTGCTAAACACAGGATTTATTTCTCCTCAAGCTGAGGTCTGAGTGGCTAATTGTTGTAGTTTTGTACTGGTGTCTAGTCACTCTGAGTTTATCATTCTAAGATTCACATATTATATTTTTTGTGTAATTTAAAATTCTAAAAAAATGTAAAGGGGCATACTTTCTTGACATCACTGTATGTCGGTAGAGCCTTGAAAAGTTTTCATTTTCCTTGACCTTTTCCATAGTTTGTCAAGGGTTAACCACAACTTCAGTAAATTGAATTTGGGATTTTATGAGGTCCACAAACAAGTGCACAGTTGTGAAGTCAGATGAAAAGGGTTAAAGTTTTGACAATACTATTTAAAGTACATTTGTATCAGAAAATTGGGTTGTGCATTAATATACTGCTCAAAAAAATAAAGGGAACATTTCACTTTAATTTTGTGTGTGGCTCCAAATCCAGGCCTCCATTGGTTAATAAATTTGATTTCCATTGATGATTTTTGTGTGATTTTGTTGTCAGCACATTCAACTTTGTACAGAACAAAGTATTCAATGAGAATATTTCATTCATTCAGATCTAGGATGTGTTATTTGAGTGTTCCCTTTATTTTTTTGAGCAGTGTATAAAGACCCTTTACTCAGAAGTGCGTTGACTTGTTTCTAATTTAATCTAAATGTAAATGCAGCTGATCTGTGAAAGCTTCAGAGGTTTGTTAGATAAAAATAGAGAACAAACAGGAACACATCAGGCAGGTCAGAGACGAGGCTTAAAGCAAATTATCAAACAATATTTCATTTTGGTTCTATCAGAGCATTGCTCAGTTCATCCATGACTATACCAACTTAACCATTACCGGGTTGCGGAGGGCTTCAGTATTCAATGGGAGAGAGATGGAGTATGAAAAACCAAGAGGATCCCGCTGACTCCTGAGAGGCTCCACAGATCGACAGCTCAGGTGGAAGAATATGTCGGCATGACAACTATTTGTAATGCGCTCCACAAATTTGGCATCCATGGAAGTGTGGAAGAAGTCCCATTTGCAGTTTGCTACAAGCCGTGTGGAAGATGTTGCAACCAGATGAGACCAAAATTCATCTTTCTGGCCAACATCCAACGTGCTACATGTGGTGTAAAAATTAGAAATGCACGCTACCGTGAAGGCACCAGGCCCATAATGAAACATCATGCTGTGGTGGGAATGGCTTTTTTTCAGTGGAAGAAGGAAGAAGAACCAATTCTCAATGGTGTTGTTTTTCATACATCTTGTAGCTCTCACTGGGATTTAGCTCAATGATATGTATCGGTTAAAAACCGTTCAACTCAAAAATAATAATAAAAAAACTAACATAAAGTATACAGAAATGGGGCGATCACACAATGACATAACATGATGCATCGTAGACGTTCAGCATCCTTAACGTGACTCTTTTTTTCTCTTACTTCAATAAAAATATCTCGGTTTTGTTTTATTTTTCAAACAGGTGTTCAGAGGTACAATATCTGATGCTCCGGACTTTGATCCCAGCGTTGATGCTGAGACTCTGTACAATGCCATGAAAGGCATTGGTGAGTTCCTCATTCCTCTGTAACTCATGATCAGGATGATATACGTTATCTTTACTCTGTCCTAGCTCGGCGAGTAAACTAAAAAAAGCTGCTTTGTGCTCTTCAGGCAGTGACAAGGAAACGATCTTGGACCTGATCACATCTCGGAGTAACGCACAGAGGCAAGAAGTCATCTCAGCGTACAAATGCAGCTTTGGGCAGGTGCACAAAAGATTCACACAGGACTTTTATGTTCCAGTCCCAAACGCTTTTCTCAACCTGCAACATCCTTTTTGTCTCCTCAGGATCTGATTGAAGATCTGAAATATGAGCTCACTGGAAAATTTGAGCGTCTCATCGTGTGTCTGATGAGAACCCCTCCGTACCATGACGCTAAGGAAATCCATGATGCAGTCAAAGTATGCCATTTACTCTCCTTCTGGTAATTATTCGAAGGAGCTCTTGCTCCACGTTCACCCTCGCGCTTTCCTTCAGGGAGCCGGAACAAACGAGAGATGCCTGATAGAAGTCCTGGTATCCAGAAATAACAAACAGATGCAAGACATGGTGGCGGCCTACAAGGACGGTAAGACGTGAAGGACATTTGGATTTTAAGAGATTATTTTATTTATTTTTTTCATTTGCCAGTATTTCATTTTGTATTATCTCAAGCCTATGGGAGGGACATAGAGGAGGATGTTATTGCGGACACGTCGGGTCACTTTAAGAAGATGCTGGTTGTTCTGCTTCAGGTTTGTTGAGCAAAGAGACCCGACGCGGACGTTGCATTAATGTCTTTACAGCCCATATGATCAGCAGTGAGTTAATTTGATGTCATGTTTTCAGGGGACCAGAGATGAATCGGGAGTGGTGGACGCAGACCTGGTGCAGCAGGACGCACAAGTGAGAATAATTATGCAGACGATGCAGGTTTAGGTTATTCAGGCTTTCAGTTAATTCAAATACTTTTAATTTACCGTATTTTCCACACTATAAGGCTCACCGGATTATAAGGCGCACCTTCAATGAATGGCCTATTTTAAAACTTTTTTCATATATAAGGTGCACCGCATTATAAGGCACATAGAAGAGACGCTACAGTAGAGGCTGGAGTTACGTTATGCATCCACTAGATGGAGCTGAGCTAAAGTGAATATCAACAAAACAGTCTGACTCCGGTCAGCGAGGAGAGCCTTCCGCAACTGGGCCGGGGCGTGGCCGGACGATGGTCACCCTTCTCCGTTTGCGCACAGCATGTTGGTGGAGAACGTGGTGCTAAATGACCTGCAGACGACCTGATTATAGACCAGTGGTTCTTAACCTGGGTTCGATGAGTCGGTCTCAGGCAGGGGCGGATCTAGAAAAATATCTATGGGGTGGCAAGAGGGGGGTAATGATTTTTTCAGGGGTGGCAGCGCATATATATATATATATATATATATATATATATAAACATTGGACTTAATTTACTTGATGATTTACTTGTTGCAAAAATATTTTAAACTTGCATTGTTTCAAAATGAGCTTCATGTCACACTGAGGATTAAATATCATTTATTAATGTAGTATAGTTAATTATGGTGCCTATTAGTCGCCATGTGATGCTCTGAGTTATGTCCAGAAAACCATTCTACTGCAATGCAGGACGAGCAGAAATCTGTCGCAAAAATATTAGTAGCGCCATCATTTATTATCAGATATCTATTAAAACAAAGCTGAGAAAATTGATGTTTGCGGCATAAATTCTCCCTGAAACAAACCTATAAACAGTTTGGTTTCTGTTAGTTCTGTCAAGTTGCAAGAAATGGCAAATTTCTCTTATATTGATAAATCGTTTTATTCTAAATATGCTGCAGGAGCCGTAGTTTGGTGACTGTTATAAATATCGCCACGTTTTACGAACAGAGGGAATTGGTTCAGTTTTTGTCGCTAGTTTAATTTATAGGAATTGCAGCGGCTGCGGTGAAGAACAAAGTTAGATAAAACCACTAATGCTGTATTCTGCTTTTTCTTGCTCTGTGCTTGACCCAACACGCGGACCCGTTGCCATGGAAACGGACAGACAACAGCTCAAAGAGCAGATAGAGCGGAGATTACCGATCTGATGAATCAACACCAAAATCAAACATTTCCCACACAAAAAAGTAGCAAAAGCACCAAAACAGAACATCCAGACTGTTACATTATGTTGTCAGGCTTGATGTCTATATTGTGATTATTAATAAGTTTTCGCCTGAACACCGCGGTGGTTGATTAACTGATTTAAACAGCGGGTTGTTAGTGCTAACGGAACCAAAACACACCGAACTGCGCAGCACATGTTAATGTTATCAAAGTCAATAGCAGGCTAACAAACAGTTAGGCTAGTATAACTGACTCACTGCTCACTTTCTCAGTGTTTTCTTTAAATTAAAACTTTTTCCTCACCTGTTAAATCTGAAACCCGTGAACATTGTTGTCCATGACTGTCGTAGGGTTGAATTAACCGCTAAATATTGCGTCGTTTTTTCAGATTCTATGGGTGAGTGTCAGTGACGTGCGGTCAGGGGAGGCAGGTGAGGTCATCATGGAAAAATAATATATAATACTAAAACCATTTATAAAGATATTTTCCCCCTGTGGTTTGTACTATAAAGTACCTATTTTTCATTTAATTTAACCAAATCTGATGAGTTTTTTTCCTCCAAAATCGCTGAATTTTCGCATTTTCTCATTCAAATGCTTGGAAGCGAAGCCGGTGAGGCAGCAGTGAGCCGAGCCTCACCTGGGATTGCGCAACCTCTCGCTAACTGCACCGGTTGCCATTCTATGAGAGCATGTTCATCCTGCCTGTACGTCGCCAATAAAATGGTTAAAACATTTAATGTATGAACTGATTTTCCATAATTTAGCTTATGTACTTAATGTACTGTGTTTTTATTGTCACTAACTGTGTGTGTAACGTGTTTCGTGTGCTGAGGAGCGATCATAAACGGCAGAGAACAGATTCGAGGTGAGGCAAGCAGTTCTCCTGCCTTATGGCAGGGGGCGCTCATGAACCCAGACATTGTGACTCCACAACTGCAGAGTAAGAGACGGTAACAGCGAGCTAGCCACACAGTAGCTGCGCTGATGCAGAGAGCGAGAAAGACGTGATTTCGAGTTGTACTTTACCAGTTTCTCCCTTTGCTGTTAAGCACAGCACGAAATTAATAATATCTACATGTCTAAGTTTGATTGAGATAACGGAATTATTCTGCGGCGGCGGCTAAGCATCACATGTTAAAGAATAGTCTTTTTGCCCTCCAGCATTGTACGCATGAGCAAAATTTCCTCAAGTAAACAATAACATGCAGGGGGTCTAGATTTGTAAATCCGATTATAATTAAGTCGGTGCCTCACCAGGTATGAACCTCACCGCAAGTCACTAACCTATATATCTATCTATCTATCTATCTATCTATCTATCTATCTATCTATCTATCTATCTATCTATCTATCTATGCTCTATGCTAGATAGATAGATCTATCTATCT
>NW_015113951.1:18614-19667 GCF_001443285.1 Poecilia latipinna | reverse complement strand
CTACATGTCTAAGTTTGATTGAGATAACGGAATTATTCTGCGGCGGCGGCGCGGCTAAGCATCACATGTTAAATAGTCTTTTTGCCCTCCAGCATTGTACGCATGCGCAAAATTTCCTTACGTAAATAACATGCAGGGGGTCTAGATTTGCAAATCCGATTATAATTAAGTCGGTGCCTCACCAGCTATGAACCTCACCGCACGTCACTGGTGAGTGTGGTATTTTCCCGACCACCTATATTCCTGACTCAGTGGGCAGCAATTAAATGGCGCATGTGTGGCTTGCCGCTACTTAACAGTGGGTGTCAGGTTACGATGTGTTGCATTCAATGTTATCGGAAAAAAGAGTTCCTTGCGCTTAATATCCGATTTTCCATAACTATTTATTGAATTCATAGTCCCCAGCTGGGGTGGCAACAGGGGTGGCAAGGCTCTAAGTTGGGGTGGCAACTGCCACCCTATGCCACCCCAGTAGATCCGCCCCTTGTCTCAGGGGTTCGGCGGAGCCTCTGCCGCGGAGGTAAAGACACACTTGTGAGTCGTGATGACGCCCCGCTTTACCATCACTCGCTGCAGAGGATGACGTTACATTGCTTAGCCAATCAGTGCTGCGGAGGAGCACTGATTGAAGGAGCTCCACTCTTAGAATGGATTTGAACTTGTGTCTTTTATTACTTCAGCAAAGCTCACCGTTTTTACCAAATTCTGTAGCTTTCGGTGCACAGTGATCCCTCGCTATAACGCAGTTCACCTTTTCGGAACGCAACCCCCGCGAAAAACGAGGGATCACTGTACTTCTAAATCTGCTCCTTGGTCGCATCTTTTCGGGGTTGCTACTGCCTCTAGTGCCGTGGGGGTAGTAACACAACTAATATAATTACATTACTAAATCAGAATACCGCAAAGTCTTTATTTATTATTAATTTTTTATTCTCTTAAGACTGTAGAGCTAATTAAATGATCTAAACAAAACCTTAAAGTGGTTCCAGTTTCTCTCGATGGTCAAACTGTTAAAACTGTGGCAAATTTTAAATACCTTGGGTTGTTCCTGGA
>NW_015113951.1:7599-15878 GCF_001443285.1 Poecilia latipinna | reverse complement strand
TTCGATGGGTCGGTCTCAGGGGTTCGGCGAAGCCTCTGCCGCGGAGGTAAAGACACAGTGTGTAAAGTCGTGATGACGCCCCGCTTTGCTGCAGAGGATCACGTTACATGGCTTAGCCAATCAGAGCTGCAGAGGAGCACTGATTGAAGGAGTTTCACTCTCAGCATGGATTTGAACTTGTGTCTTTAATTACTTCAGCAAAGCTCACCGTTTACCAAATTCTGCAGCTTTCGGTGTACTTCTAAATCTGCTCCTTAGTCGCATGTTTTTGGGGTTGCTACTGCCTCTAGTGGCGTGGGGGTGGTAACACAACTAATATAATTAGATTACTAAATCAGAATGCAGCAAAGTCTTTATTATTTATTATAAATTTTTCATTCTCTTAAGACTGTAGAGCTAATTAAATGATCTAAACAAAACCTTAAAGTGGTTCCAGTTTCTCTCGATGGCCAACCTGTTGAAACTGTGGCAAATTTGGGTTGTTCCTGGACAGTCAGCTCAACTTTGCTGAAAACACTGACTATATTTTGAAGAACTGTTCTCAGAGACTCTACCTTTTAAGAAGTCTTAGTGATCTTGGGGTTAGTGATTTTGTTGGTTTCTCTTTAAAAAACAAAACAAAAACAAGGTTGGATTCCACCAAACTAACTTTTTGGATTCCTTGGGTTTTGACTTAGTTTCATGTTGAGCATAGCTCAAATTCACTTTATGTTTTATCAAACATAAAGTGAATTTGAGCTGTAGAATCTTATGATGTTTGCATTAGTTTTAGAGCTCGACGGACGCTAGAGTAAATAACAGGCAGCTCAAAATCAGGCTTTCTATGATTCTGACGCTAATTCATAAAAGTTTTGGGTTTTTTGGAGTCGGTGCTATGAGGCTGTGTCTAATAGCAGCCTCTGCTATTAGACAAAATAAATGTTTCATTTATTTCCTTCTTCTTGGTGGAGCACACCAGCTGAATTATGAGCAATACAAATATACGTAGTCAAAGAAATGTTTGTTTCTGAAATATTGTAATTATTTCTTTATAGATCTCTCTGAGATAATGCCATATAACATCTATAGCTAAGGTTCTTGTCTGGTTCTGTTATCTATAATAGACTTCACTGTTCTTGTTTTTCGGGTCGCTTCTTTCTGATGTCATCACGTTCTCTCACCTCTGTGTAGGACCTGTATGCTGCTGGAGAGGAGAAGTGGGGGACGGATGAAGCAACATTCATCATGATCCTAGGAAACCGCAGTGTGACCCACCTTCGCATGGGTGAGTCCAGTTCATGTGAAGATTAGCATGGCGGTGAGGCATCCAGTACATTCCCAGTGTGACCTCAAGCCTCTGTGGCAGTAAAAGCCTCAGGGGTTTGGTGTAGAACCTGGAAACTTATTCACAGGTCCTGCTGGATGTTTCTAAAAACCTAAACGAATGCATGTGTGGGACAGATGAGAGAGAAGTATTTTCCGTATTTTCCGGACTATAGAGCGCCCCTTTTTTTTTTTTTTTTTTAAATTGGAAACATACATATATAAGCCGCTGGTATATCCGCCGCTCTCGGTTTTCCACAAGGACACTGCTGGATTTATTAAGGACGCAGCCCTGCTCTCCAACGCCGAACCATGGATTCGTTCATGCCGAGCTTACGTGCAGCGACTCCGTTTCCCTCCTGTACTGCCAGATCGATATGAACTTCTATGTGTTGGTTCCATGATGAGGGGGTATGAGTTTGAAAACATTTCTCCATCGTGCCTGCTGCTAGTATGTGCTTGTTCTAAATGAAAATTAGCGCTTTCTTCTTTGATTTCCAATTTTGACTTCCAATGATTCACTTGCTGCTACAGAGCCCCCTGGTGGTTGAAGAAAAATCCACAGAAAAGCCGCACCGGGTTATAAGCCGCATGGTTCAAATCGTGGGACAAAAGTAGCGGCTTATAGTACGAAAAATACGGTAACTTTTAAGAAAGCTGCGTTAAAAGCAAACAACTGTTAAATATGAATTATTAGCAAGATCTCTGTAAATGAGTGGAAGTTCTGCTCGTTCGGTAATGTCATATTCCTTTGATTTATGGTCTGACGATGCAGAGATTGAACTCTGTGGCCAAAAGGACAAATTAATTTGGATAAGTTGAAATGATTTTGCAAAGTGTCAGATAAGGTTGTAGTATCGTCATGCTGTGGGGAAATTCTGTTTGTATTGGACTGAATATAAAACTGGGACTTCCTGCTTTTTTCAACTTCACTTAAACTCAGCAGCTAGATATTTAAAAGTTTGATGTAGTTGAGTGTTTCCAACATGACAGTGGTCCCAAACCTACATCAAAACTGGTTTTCTGTTTCTTAACATTACAGCTGGTCTCAACCCAAAAGAAAAATGAAGGATCATGCTTCAAATCTTGGTCCATACCAGTTTAACCAATTTAAATATGTCAGGTGAAATTACTCCATCGGGTTTATTCAGATGCACAATACAGAGAACTTGTAAGACAATAAGTAATGAAGCAGTTCTGAGTGAAAAGCTCCCCCAGGGAGAGACAACACATGAATTTTATACCAAAGATCCAAAACAAGGGGAGAGACGGTCTGGTTCTCATGCAGCTGCAGGAAAACGACTCCCAACCTTGTACATGTAACCCAAATAGCTTCATTTGGTGAGAGTTCACAAGCATTTAGAACAAAGACATAGCAATACAACCAACAGGTACTACCTTATAATAATTTATCCACCACAACATTTATTTAAATTTTACTGGATAGTATATGTACATATTTGAGAAAATGTGCACAGGTGTAACCAAGAATGAGAGAAAATCCCGAGGAATTCAAACTGAAGCTACAGTATGTTGAATAAAAGTTGTTTGCTGCATCATCATTCCTCAGAATGTTTCAAAGAAATCACTAAAATCCCATCAGAAGCAAAAAAACAACAACAAAACAAAGAAACTAAATATTAAGTTTAAAATGATCTACTACCTCACATTAAAATGTTGTCTTGTGTTTTTTTTTTTTCTCTGTTCAGTTTTTGATGAATATGAGAAGATTGCCGAGATGTCCATCGAGGACAGCATTAAGAACGAGCTGTCTGGAGACTTTGAAAGGCTCATGCTGGCTGTTGGTAAGAAGCACACTTCAGAGTTACTGTAACAGATGAAGCTACGGCGTTGTTTATGTAACCCAGCCCCTGATTCTTGTGTTTTTTTTTCACAGTCCAGTGTATAAGAAGCGTTCCCATGTTCTTTGCCAAGTGTCTGTACAAATCAATGAAGGTATGAGCATGCAGCCATTTCGTTTGCCTATGCAGGTATAGCTACAGTTTTTAAATGTTTTTCGAATTTAAGCGCATTTAAATTAGAAACATGTTTAATATTTTATTTTAAACATTACCTTCTCCCACAAATATTCCTTTTTCTTTCTCTTTTAGGGCCTCGGCACAGCTGATAATACTCTCATCCGCATCATGATTTCTCGCTCTGAAATTGACATGCTGGACATCCGGGAGTGTTTCCGTCTCAGATACGAGAAGTCGCTTTACAACATGATAAAGGTCAGGAAATTACAGGAAGTAAAACATTTCAAATGCATTGTTTGTGGAATGTAGTTTATCTGAAACGTTAGCTTTTCTCTTATGTGTGTGAATCAGGACGACACGTCAGGCGATTACAAGAAGACTCTGCTTAACCTGTGTGGAGGGGATGATGAGTGAGTTTTGTCCTCGCTGCAGACACCAAAAATAACCAGTAGAGGGTGCTAGAGTACAAACTGATTTTTTTTTTTCCCCCAGAGTGCATAAAACTGAAACAGCTGTACAAAATGGGTGCAACATGTCCTCATATTAACGCTGCAGGCACAAGTAAAAATCTTGTTAGTGAAGCTAATGCGTTGTGTGTAGGAGTGACTTTATTTGACGATATCCGAATCTTCCAAAAAGTGCAGCGAAGCAGGAGGTTTTGACTTTGCTGAGTGTACAATGTTGTGTCAAACTGATTGTTACAGCTTAGCTGGAGAGTTCTTCCCCGAAGCTGCTCAGATAGCCTACAAGATGTGGGAATTAAGTGCCATGACAAAAGTACAGGTTTGGATCCCTTCTGCTCTTTAGATGTGTCGTTGCATGTTAACCTGGAATCTCAAATACCTGCTGGCTCCTCAGTAATCTGCTTCTAGCTGAGCTCGTGCTGTGGCCATGTGAGCACAGGGATGGCTTTGTTTGACTTTGGATATGATGAGAATGCTGTTCCCGCCCCCGACACACAGCTAGTTCTTGTTTGTAATCCGCTCTCCAGACCCTCCATGTGCAGATCAACGCAGCACAGAGGACGAACGTCAGGAAGGTCTCGGCATAAACAAAAGGCTGTCTCACTAACGCTTCGCGACTCCCAGCTGTTTCTCGAGTCCACCAACATTTTCGTTGTTGGCGTTGCTGTGAATTTTGACTTCATGAGGTCACCGGCCCCCCCCTCAAATGTCAGGGGTTGGTTATCATATGGCTCAGACTTCACCACAACCAGTTAAATAATCTCTGCACAGCAAACTATAACGTGAAAATTTTCCCTTTTGCATGTTCTGCTGACCTCTTTCTCTTTTTTTCTTTTTTCAATTTTGCTCTAAGCATGTGAATACCAATCACAACCACTGGTGTGTGCATCAGATCTGTCCCAGTCTGATTATCTTCTTCTCTCTGTTGATTATCGTTCTTCTAATTTTGCCATTTCCACTTGCTCAGATGAGGCCTACAGTCCGCCCTGCGCCTGATTTCGACCCTGCAGCCGATGCACAAGCTTTGAGGAAAGCTATGAAGGGTTTTGGTATGCATCTTTCATTTCTGCTCCGAAGCTTACGTACACTCATCAGCCATGTCGCTTCAAGGCTCACTTGTATCATTCTTTTTCCAGAGTCGAATATTGATACAACAAAACATCAGCCTTTAAAAGTAAATAAATAAATGGGAGCGCAGGTTGGAATTGAAATGTCTCTATTTCACACAGGGTCAAAATTATACACACTGTAAGTAAGTGATTAAATGACCCTTAGCCACTAACACTTAGCTTCAAGGTTTTTGTTGCTATTTTAATTTAAGTTGGTGAATAAAACTTTGAACTTTAAAAAAAATAAATAAAAACCAAATGTAAAGCATGGGAAGTGCCGCAAGAAATTAACCATTTTAAATGTCCTCTGCCACTTCTGATGACTGGTGAAAAAGTCAGTCTGAAGTGTTGAAATGCATCTTTCTGATGGCAATTTAAGAAAACTTTACCAGGGAAGCCACAAAACCCCCCAAAACAACAACAAAAAAAACTTGTTCATGCAAATGTTTTGAAAATATGAAGGTTTTTTTGGTTCAAAAAAATCACCAAAGATGTTCTTATTGTGATTAGGTAGATTTCCACGTGGTCCACGTGCACAATAATGTGAGTTTTGAAGTTTTCTTTGTATTTTGTGTAAAGCAAATGTTTTTTCCTCTTGCCTAAAAACAGGAACGGATGAGGACGCGATCATTGACATCGTTGCACAAAGAAGCAACGCTCAGAGGCAGGAAATCAGACAGGCCTTCAAATCCCTGCTGGGAAGGGTGAGAGAAACACATGTTTAAAAAAAAAATAAACCAAAAACAGTCTAGAAAGGATACAATAGATAGATATAAAAGATATACAACCCCTCCTGGGGTGTAAAGCTTATTAGTTGTAAAATATTCCGAGTTTGTATTCATTGTGTTCGATCCTCTTCTAGGACTTGATGAAGGACCTGAAGTCGGAGCTGTCAAAGAACTTGGAGCGGCTGATTATTGGGCTCATGCTGACCCCAGCAGAGTTTGATGCCAAAATGATGAAGAAGGCAATGGAGGTAATAATATGGGTGCACCCAAAGCATTTAATCATCTCTTGTATTTGCATGTAGGACTTTGGGTGACCTCAGGTGAACTTGGCATATATATATATATATATTTTTTTTTTAGTATCTCTTGTACAGACAAGATGCTCATGGATAAACTACATCTCTCCATAGATCCATTTATCCATCTATATATAAATCATGGGAACCTCTCCTGCTGGGACTTTGTTTGATCTATGAAGTTTATTTTAATCACTTCAAATTAAACTCAAAAGGGAAATGAAATGACTTGTAAAAACATTTACACCGTCGGCCCTCCAGCAGCTACTGTGGGACCCTTCAGATTTAGTGGTACCCATAGTAAAGATGCATAAAAGCTTTAAAACGTGTCAGTGTGTTATTTCAGAATTATTCTATCACACTGAAAATTTTAGAAAAATCAACCCTTTAATTTGACTTTTTGATTTGCATTGTAGTGTAATGAACAATTCACAATTCCAAACAGCTCTTTCACCTGTAAATTGTTTTTCTTTCTTTCAATATAAAAACTAAAATGCGCCCATTTTTTTCTACTTTTCGAATTGGGAAACACAAGAGAACATGCTGTTCAAGTAAGGAGATGTGTGTTGATCACCACATGTAAATAGGAAATGGCTCCAAGAAAATAGTTGCTTTGCCTAAACTCATTATTGCATTTCACAGCAATAATTGTACGGTTCAATAAAACCTGAACTGAGATCATAAATCTTGCAACCGCTCACATTGAGGAGGATGGTAATGGAGTAATGGAGTAAAAAAAAACGTCCAATTTTCCATTTTTAGCAGAAAAGAGTGGTAGGTTGCAGTCATCAGGTGAGGACAACCAGCTATTTTCACCTGGGATGACAGTATTTAAGGAGATGACATTCTTTCAAAATTGTAGTTTATACATCGTCTACCTTTGAATTTGACTCTATAATGAAAAACTTACCTTTGCCAGAATAAGAAGACTTTATAATTCTTTCATAAATTGGTGTGGGTGTAACAGAGGTTTAAAGCTGGTGTGAGAATATATTGGCCAATTACTCGGGAAGTAATAACCAAACTAGCTTATTAGTGTTCACACTCTTGAGTTCCTCCACTATTTTTTTCTCCGTTCACTTTTCGCCACTTAACTGCTTCTGCATACTTTGTGTGATTTCAACAATTCAACTTTTACCATATTCTGCTCATGCAAGACGTCTCGGCTATGTCATCGTGTGTTGACATTTTCTAGCTCCAACCCTAATTACAACTTTTATTCCAGCCCTCATCCCCTAATCTCATTCCAATCCTTCGTCCATCCCTGCCTCCAACGGTAAGGTCCTGTTGTGACCTTACCGTTTAGCTTGGTAAATAGTGTTTTTCTATTTTTCTATTTCATATCCTTTCGCTTTATCCTTCTGCTTCTTCTTATTTCTTAACATTTCCGTAAGTCTTCTGCCATTGAATTCAAATGCATCTGCAATTTTCTCTAAAAATAGTCAGTGTATAACATTTTCGCAGGAAGTGCAATTTTCTGTTTTTTTTTTTTTTTTCTAATTCATGACTAATCTGGTGATGCGTTCATTTTCCTGGTGCTACATACAGCAGAGTAGATTCCTCTGGAACAATAAAAGAAAAGGGGAAAATATGGTTTGGCAACCAGGCATGGGCCAATAAAAGAGTGAAAACACCACAATGTCATCGTATTGTGCTGTTAACGCAATCATTTTAAACAAATAATTTGTTTTTTATTTAAAACAGAACGCAAAAATCATTGCAACTCCTGCACATAACTACAGTTGAAACAATGCTCTCTCCACCATGTATGTTTTTAATTATAGGTGTGCTAATTGTGCAGGATATATGTTTTTGACATGCTGCTCTTTACACTGGGAGTCCAACATATTAAAGTTAAGTGGTTGAATAGTCTTGCTCTGGAAGTCAGCGTGCAGCTTTCAACGAATCCAACTACAGACACATTTCTCTTTCTTGTGAGCGAGCAAGCAATATTGCAGTAAAATAAAACAAAAAAAACACTTTAAACTGCAGAAATAACATAATGGGAATTTTTTTAAAACCACATACTGTTGAAAACGTTACTTTGATACCAATAACCACGTCATGCCTCCTGGCATCTGTGTGTGACATTTTTTTAAAAGTGTTTATTTGGAAGACACACAATCCATGTTTTAACAATCTTCGTCAACCAACATCCAGGCAAATATTAGCTTGTATAGAATCATGTTAGAGATGTTAGTGCTGCTAGAAGCCTGTCAGTTAATATCAACTTGAACAAGTAAACTTTATTACATGGACCTTATTCCTGCAAAAATATTTCAAATGCTGCTCCTGGTTAATTGGCTCTAACCCCAAAAACACAAGGTTTGTGCTACTTTTCTGTCATGTTTCGGTTTCGACAGTTCAATGGTTGTGGCCATGTTTCATTTATTTCCTTCTT
>NW_015113951.1:0-4073 GCF_001443285.1 Poecilia latipinna | reverse complement strand
GGAACACGACGCAAACACTACGAGACTTTTTGTTTTTTTTAAAGTCGAGGAAAACTAACTGGGGTTCAATCTGTGTGTCTTTTTACATTTAAAAAAGCAATAAGCTCTCTGATTCATCAGCCTAAAAGCATGAAGGTTGCTCTTTAGCACTGCGGTGTCGAGTCCTCTCCTATATTGCACTTTTGTAATTTTGGTGATTGCAAACTAGATCCCCACGTGCTTTCCTTCTAGATGCAAGATCTTAGTGACAATTTTGTGAAAATTTTTCTTTTTTTGTGTGTAATTTTAACAGGGAGCCGGGACGGATGAGCACGCTCTGATTGAGATCCTAGTTACCAGAAAAAACGAGGAAATACAAGCCATGAACGCTGCCTACAGAGAAGGTGAGTCTGGGATTTAAATCAAGATCTAATATCACTCTGGATCTGAAAAACTGTGCTTCACAGGCTACAAGAAGTCTTTGGAGGACGCCATTCATTCAGACACATCGGGCCACTTTTGTCGCATCCTTGTTTCTCTGGTGCAGGTAATCATCATCATCATCATCATCATCATTATCATCATGAGAACTCAGTCTGCGTGTAATTTCCACGCCCACTCACTGGCTGAAAGTCTGGTTTGTTTTCTCAGCTCCGCCTGACTCTCGCAGGCACAAAGATCTACTTATTCACCTCATTTATTTCCTTCAGAATGTCGTGACATACTTTTTTTTTTTTTTTCTTGCACTGAGGATAACAACGTTTGTGGTTAACCGCTGACATTCAGTAGATCAAAGGTGGGCACATCAAAATTTACATCTGACCTTATTTGCTATGGTCAGGGTGCAAGAGAAGAAGGACCTGCAGATGTGGAAAGAGCCTGTGCAGACGCTCAGGTGAAGCAGCTTGTGACTTCATCTCATTTTGTTTTACTCTCTAGAATGCAGACAAATCCATTCATTGCCTTTTTCTCTCCGGCTCTGTTTTTTGTAACAAATCAGGAACTTGCAGATGCATGCAACGCAGAGTCTGATGAGATGGAGATGAAGTTCATGAGCATCCTGTGCACCAGGAGCTTCCCACACCTCAGGAGAGGTAAAGATCAAATCTGAATCAATAGCAATGCCCTAGTTGCAAATCTAGCTCCAAGCCGGGCGGCGGCTCTGTCCCAGCACTCAGTGATTTTGCTCTTTGTACTCATCACAGTGTTCCAGGAGTTTGTCAAATGCACCAACAAGGACATTGAGCAGATTATCAAGAAGGAAATGTCTGGCGACGTCAAAAATGCCTTTTATGCGATAGGTAATGGCTGCATCGATTCTTAAGTGTCATACTCATATATATATATATATATATATATATATATATATAGTGGACTTTGCTGACATCGTCTGTTCTGTGACGCCTCCCTGGACGTCCCTCATTCTCTGTCGTATTGTTCAGTTCGCAGCGTGAAGAACCAGCCGTCTTACTTTGCAGACCGTTTGTATAAAGCCATGAAGGTATTGGTCACACATACAGAATCACTAAGCTGTCAGTGTGTCACTGTTTTTTTCTGTTTTTTGTTTTTTTTTTCCATTAAATCATATTTTTCAGCATGGAAAATAATTTGCAAGTGGGTGAGGTAGGGTAGGTCATTGGAAACCCAATTGGACCATTAAATGCCTGCTGTTGATTCAATGTTTCTGAATCCTTATTTGAGAGGGGTGAGTTTAAAATAATAACTGTGTGACGTTCGATCGTTGAGGTGATTCTTTCTTTGTATAGAGAAAGAACAGCTTACTTTGATTAGACAAGGAATGGCGATATTCAGTCATTCACCCATTCAAGCACACATTCACACGCTGATGGCGTAAAGCTACAGGGTCATGGCTACGGCTTGTCCTGGGGCACACTGACAGAAACGAGGCTGCCATACGCCGGCTACCACCACCAGTAGGCAAGACGGGTGAAGGGTAGACGCCTATGTGGAGCCAAGCAACGGCCAAGAAGCCCCCCTCAAGCTCGCTGGAGAGCACAGAGACTGGCCAAAACGGAGAGGGTGCAACTTTTTTTTTTTCGACTTATGAAAGCAAGATCGTTCTTCCTGATAAACTGCCTTGACCCAAGAAACTACTCATTTCAAACAGCAGTTTAAAGCATGGAGGCCCTGCCAACGTTATCATGGATCTGTTTAAATAAATCAAAATGCAAAATATTAGATCCCACTGCTTTAGACCAAAGATAAAATGGCCCTTTAGTGGGTGCATTAGCAAGACAGTGGCGCCTGACACGCCGATAAATCAATAGAGTCTTATTTCCTGACCACACATGTTATTGCATTAAGAATTTTGAGTTTGACCCATTACCCATTTCGAAGAAAACTATCCACAAAGTTTGTCCTTTTAATATTAATATGTAATGCAATCTATTGTGTTGGCACTGTAAAACAACAAACGAGGGGCTAAAGTCGGCAGTTCTCTCGGATTTTTCCCAAGTAATGTGTATTTAAATCTTCTGCAAATTAGAATAAGCAAAGTATGACTAGTAAGCACGACCTTCTTCTTCTTCAGGGACTTGGTACGGACGACAGAGCCCTGATCCGCATCATGGTGTCCCGTAGCGAGGTTGACCTTTTCAACATTCGCAAAGAGTTCAAAGAAACGCACGACGTCTCCCTCCATGAATTCATCCAGGTAGAGACTATGATTGTAAGTCTACGTCTTAGACCCACTAACACGCTTGCCAAGTTGATTGTGTTCTCATCCTACTTGTGTGTCTGTCATGTTATTCTGCTGGTTTTTTTGTTTTTTTTTTTGTTTTTTCTTTGTTGCCTTTTTGTTGCTCTGTGTGAGCATGCATCTGCAGATACTTCACAGCAGCAGCAGCAGCGTCCTTCAAACGCTGCTGCTGTGGTGAGGTGGTGGGGTACGGTAATCTATAGCTTCCTGCGGTGGACTGCAGGCATGTGGCTACCGCACAGCTGTTTAGGAATTTCCCTAACCCAACTTCCTCTTCGCATCTGCTGTGTGATTGGCTGGCGGCTGCAGAGATAGGAAGTTCCTTAAAGCCGTTCTATAATAACTTACAGATGAAATCACCCTGACACCAATAAAGACTAGCGAGCAGAATGCCCTGGATTTGCTTCAGCAGAAATATTACCAAGCGCTGCAACAGAAATATAAATATGAGAGATCACTTTAATTTTCATTCCAATTTGCTTTAGACATTTCGAGGCTTTTATTTGCAGAGGAAATGCCAATTTGCACACTTTTTGTCAGAAAGTGGTCATGGTTTAAATGGATGGATAAAAGGAATAGCTTTGAGATATTTACACACTCCAAATAACCTTTGACTTTCAAAACTACATGTTGATTAAAAAAAAAAAAGTTTATCCGGTGAGATCAGAAGAGAGCTTTCATCTCAAGTGGACACAACAGGAATTTATCTAAGAATTGCATTACATCGCACAGGTGTTTCAAACTGAGATGTCGGCAGGATTGCAGGTGCGTAGAGGTGCCAGACAAAACAACCAAGTGACGGAAAATACCTTTATATACATACATATATTTTGCTTTCAATCAGCAGAAACGCAGTCGCAACACAAATGTATCTATAAGCAAGAGAAATATAGTTTTGCAATGCTGTACTGTGATGTAGGCATGTGATGTTTTGTTTTAAGCAGAACTTTATAAATTTGTTAATACATTTGCTGTGCAATCAACCACATAATTACAATGTAATTATTCAAGTAACACATAGAAACAATTCTTTACACACACACACGTGCACACACACACTTTATATATATAAATGTATATATATATATTTTCCCACATAGCAGTATTAATATTCATGTTTCTTTGGTGGTAGAAAAAGAAGGAGTACTTGGAAGAAAGCCCATGCAGGTCCAGGAATATCATTGAAAGGTAGAATGGAAATGGCAATTTAAATTAGGCCCTGGTGTTACAACCATGAAGATGCATGTTTCATCTGTGTATATCTTTTTATTTTTTTACAGTTTTTATTTGTTTTGTTTTTATTTTTGCTTGATTTCTGTTATTGTTTTTGACTCGATTATTTATATATATATATATATATATATATATATATAAA
>NW_015113950.1:171795-181022 GCF_001443285.1 Poecilia latipinna | reverse complement strand
TTATATTATCTAAAGTATATGTTTTGTATATTGTATAGGTCATATATGATTTACTCTTGAAGTGACCACTTTTGCATTTATTTCATACAGTTATAATAGAATTAATTTCTCAAGAATCATAGGAAACTGTGTGTTTGTTAGATATGGAAATCATATGCTCTCCATGTTGTAATCTGTTTTCTGTGTATTCATTTTGAGTTTTTTTTGTTTATTAGTCTGTTCCCCGGTGAGTCTCTGTCTTCCCTGTTGATTGTTCCCAGCTGTGTCTCGTTTCTTTGATTACCCTCCCAGTGTATTTAGTCCCACCTGTTGTCTTTGTTGTCGGATACTCATCGTGTGTAACCAGCCTGTTTCCCTGTTCCATCGTATCTGTTCTGCCGTCGTTCTGTGTCCGTGGATTGTCATTAAAAACAATCATTTTCACTTTCATCCTGGTTTCTGCCTGCGTTCTACCTCACCACCCTCAAACCAAATCATGACACTCCATATATCTTTCATACTTTTTTTCATTTTTTTACCATGTTTTTTTTAAAACACTTATTTTCATATATGAAGAAATACCTTTACATGTAAGTTTTTTGTATGCAGAGTGCATATTTTAGGAAGGAAAATTACATTGTCTTTATACGTTTCACATAGATTATTTAAAATGGCTATTTAAAAAAAATTATATAAAATTAAAATATATTTTTTTATGATTTCATGCCGTTTCCTACAAGTGTACACAATAAAGACATGAATCACAGTTGAAAGTGACAAAACTTAATTTGATCTCTTAATACTAAAACTCTATTTGTTACCATTCCAATAACTTTAACTGCAGTCTGTAAATGAAATACAGAGAAAATGCTCACAAGGATCATTCTTAATTGAATGGACTTTATTCGCAGAGAATTGATTTTACAGTGATCAAAACAGGCAAAAATGCAGAGATAAAATGTTTTCCTTTTTAAGCAGGTATCACCTGGCAACAAATGTTCCTGACCAATTTACTAAAGAATATGTATATTCAATTTAAGGGGATGGTGTAAGAGAGACATTTTTACTTTTGGCGCAAAGCCAAAAGTAAAAATAACTTTGCACAATCATCTTAGCGTTGATTGTGCTGCTAATGCTAGAGGTCTGTATCCCAGGCCACCTCTCAAGAGTTGCATCTATGCATGAACACCAAACATGGAAAAGGAATATCCATGCAATTGTTGATCTAAAAGAACCAAATAAAAATCAACAAAAGGAAGATATTTACATAATTTCTATATCACTCTATTTGTCTACTATTCTTTTAAGTTTCTTGACTTAAATCAGTACATAAAAAACACGAGGATAAATGCTAGAGCAAACATGCTTTACTAGCCCACCATGCTTTAAAGCCATGCTTTACTAGACGGTATTAATGATTAGCCCTGCTGCTTGTCTACCATGCAGATCTCACATTGATATGCTGTGCCTCTGACAGTCTAGCGACTGCGTTGCCTTTGAATGGCATATGGTAATGTTTTACTTTACAAATCGTAGCTCTCACTGGACTAAATACTAACATCTTTTATTATAATGAAAAGAGAAGATTTAAATAAAAAAACAGTATTATCTGGTAAGAACGTCATAATATATTATCACACAGTGAAATGTTCATTTTAGATGACAGGACTCTGCCATCTAAAATAAGAGGGTATGAAGCAGCATTTAGGCTAAATGAATGTAAGAATTATTAAATAGTAAATTAAACAAACCTTCTAAAAGTTGATGTTTCTTTACATATTTTGTAACATTGTCTGTGGGTTTGCAAAAGGATATACAGTTATAACTAAATCTGCTTTTTATCAACTTATTATGTCCATGTAACATAATCAGATTGGGTTGTATTTTATATGTATACTTCACATTTATGATGCTACAAGTAACTTGCAATAGTTTAGTTTCATGGATGACTGATTACATTTTTCTACTAAGGATATAGTACATGAAACGACTGTCATATATTATTCTGATAAGTACCTAAATTATGTGTTTCATTTTGTAAAAATTACTAAGGATCTTATACTTGATAACAGTGTGTTATGCATTAAATGTAAGTTTCAAACAAAATAGATTAAAACCTTATAAGAATGATCTTTTCCATATGGGAACGGTTTAG
Organism: Poecilia latipinna; assembly: GCF_001443285.1. Lineage (NCBI taxonomy): Eukaryota > Metazoa > Chordata > Actinopteri > Cyprinodontiformes > Poeciliidae > Poecilia > Poecilia latipinna. Next base: position 178,888 of record NW_015113950.1, on the reverse strand, counting down.
CGTATCAGAAATATACCACCATCCATGACTCTAAGTCTGGCAAAAACCAGACCCTCGTTCTACGCTTTTCTTCATACAGATGTTCAGGATCCTCTGTTGTTGAGAAATGGTTACTTCCCGGAGGTGTGGCCTGTGGTGACCCGGTCGCTAGTGTTGGTCTGTGCCATATGTCATGTACCGATTTGACGCTATGGAGCTGCACTGTAAAAACCATCCTCCAATGCAAATAGATGAATGAGTGCTGAACTGAATGAGGTGGCTGTTAATGTTAATTGGATGTTTGGAAATGTGGCCAACATGAACTGAATGCCAAACGGCGTTTGACTAAAGTCAAAAGGGTTGGAGACAGCTTTTTATTTCTTTCTCACTGTTTGCGTTTTAATGATGTTTTTTTTTTAAACTCTTTCTCACATGCTGTTTTTATTTTAATTATGTAAAGCACTTTGAAATGCCTTGCTGCTGAAATGTGCTATACAAATAAAATTTGATTGATGATTGATTGAATGGCTTTGTTCTCTTCCTCTGCTGCTGTTGTTAAAACTACAGACAGACTTTAATTCTAAATCAGAGCAGAAAATCAACGTCACCATTCACAACTTTTTCTTCTGTTGACTCTTGACAATTTTAAATTTCAAAATTTTTATGAGGAACAGCAATGGCACAGACTGTTGAGAAGACTTAATATGTTGTTTAGAAACTTCTAGAGACTATTGATTTTTCCCCCCCAGTTTTTGTGGCCTTTACTTGCAGACAGGAAATGGGTAGAGGGAAAAGGAAGGACGACATGAAGACAAGGTTAATAATAGTTTCTGTATATGAGGTGCTACACGAACCTCAGCAGCAAGGATTTCTTTTCAGCAAAACGTATTTGCAGCGCTCCTGACCTAGAGAAATTAAAGTTCATGAGAAACATGTGAATTGAGTTTTTAGTCTGGATTTAATTTGAGAATATCTCGTAGGAGGAAAATTATTTACTAGGCTATGATTAGAATGCCTGTCGGGACCAATGCATTGAGTCTGGGACACAGTGGCGTTTTTGTAAACAAGTAGTTGTTTCTCTTTAATAACTGAAATGAAGTTCACTTACTTTGGCCATTATACAAAGTGAACTGAAACAGAAATCTCTGGTCTGATCAAACTTTCAAGCTACTACAACAGAGTAACATATTTTTCAAAATCAAATCAAATTTTATTTGTATAGCACATTTCAGCAGCAAGGCATTTCAAAGTGTTTTACATCATAACAAAAACAAAAGTCATGCAACATAGAATCAACAATCAAAACACTACATTAAGTCAAGTGCCATCATTAAATTTGTAATTGATTACTTTTCAAATACAACTCTAAACAGGTGGGTTTTTAGTCGAGATTTAAAAGTACTCAATATTTCAGCTGTTTTGCAGTTTTCTGGAAGTTTATTCCAAATTTGTGGTGCATAGAAGCTGAATGCTGCTTCTCCTCGTTTGGTTCTGGTTTTGGGGATGCAGAGCAGAACCAGAACAAGAAGATCTGAGGGGTCTAGATGGTTGATACAACAACAGTATATCTTTAATGTATTGTGGTGCTAAGCCGTTAAGTGATTTATAAAGTAACAACAGTGTCTATTCTCTGAGCTGCAGGGAGCCAGACTTTAAAACTGGTGTTATGTGCTCTATGTGTTGCCACAAGGTTAAGTTCGCTGATTTACTCGTGTGTTTTGTTTGAAGAGGAAAAAATAAAAACTTCCGTAGTGCTCCGATGTAAAGATATCAAACAAAAATTTATTCCACAGTTTTTGAGTAATTCTTTTACAAGAGCAATTGGTTCTTCGCTAACCTCCACAAACAAACTATGGTTGAAAAACCGTGTGGCTCTGTAGCTCCTTTTGCAGCGCCTTCCCTTGTATCTGCTATCTCCCTGGTTCTTACACAGCCCACCTCATTTGCATAAAATTGCCACGTGGCCAATTAAGCTATAAAACATACTTCTAATAACACTTATTCACAATAAAACATTATGAAATTAGTTACATGCAATATAATAATTCTACCTAAAAACTCAACAAATACTTATTACATTTCTAATTAAACAAATAATTTTTAACAGTAACTGGATACTTTCTACATTAACTTGGCCTCCATACTCTATCTTCCTGGTTTTAGTGAGAACGCGAGCAGCAGCGTTCTGGATCAGCTGCAGCTGTTTGATTTATTAGTCAGACCTGTGAAGACGCTGTTGCAGTAATCAATGCAGCTGAAGATAAATGCATGGATGAGTTTCTCTAGATCCTGCTGAGACATAAGTACTCTAATCCTGGAGATGTTCTTCAGGTGATAGAAGGCCGACTTTGTGACTGTCTTAATGTGACTCTGAATTGTTCAGGTCAGAGTCCATCACTACTCCCAGGTTTCGGGCCTGATCGCTGGTTTTCAGTTGTAATAACTGAAGCTGTGCATTGATTCTAGTTCGCTCCTCTTTAGGTCCAAAGATAATAACTTCAGTTTGTTTCTGTTCAGCTGGAGAAAGTTTTGGCCCATCCACACATTTATCTGATCTAAGCATCTATTCAGTGATTGGATGGGTTCAGAGTCACCTGGTGACATCGTGATGTAGAGCTGTGTATCATCCGCGTAGTTATGGTAGCTGATCTTATTTCCTGTTATAACCTGAGCTAGTGGGATCATATAAATATTGAATAAGAGGGGTCCTAGGATTGAGCCTTAGGGTACCTCACATGTGACCTTTGACCTCTTTGATGAGAAGTTTCCAATTGAAATCCCAAAAGAAGTCCCTGTTCTTTATGTAAAATTCAAACCAGTTGAGCACTGGACCGGAGAGTCCGACCCAACTCTCCAGTCGATTCAGTAAAATGTCAAGGTCAACAGTGTCAAAAGCTGCACTGAGGTCCAACAGAACCAGCACTATGGTTCTCCCACAGTCTGTATTTATATGGATATCATTGAACACTTTTACAAGGGCTGTCTCCGTCCTGTGGTGAGCACGAAAACCAGACTGGAAGGAGTCAAAGTGGTTGGTTATTATTTTTGTGACTTTGAATCAGTAACCATTAAAACCATCATATACTTTGAAACTGGAAACATGGCTATGGCTGTAATAAGCTGCTAAAAGCATTTTTGTTTATTTTTATCTACGGATATTTAGTTCTTCAGTATGCTCTCCTTTTATTTAATTTGTTTTCCTCTTTGGAAATGATTGCTTCAGTTTGAATTGTAAAGAGAAACATTGAGCATTTACATTAATTGAATGAGTCACATTGTTGTTTGCTGATGTCAATACATTACATTTATAGACGGCCTTCACCTTCAAGAATCCTTGAGAAGGTTTTTTTATTTTCAGTACCTGGAGCAGCAGAATATTGTTGAAATTGTCCAATCTGGTTTCTACAGCACTGCTTCAGCTGTTTATACCAGATTTAATTACATATTTTTTGCCACTGACTCTGGCGATAGTGTTGATATAACAGCTGTATTTGATATAGTGGATTAGAGAATTTAAATTTCTCAATTGGAGCACTAGGTGGGCCTTTTGCCTAGTTCATACAGCAAGATTTTTGTCCAGATTTTTGTCCCAATTTCTCACCTTTGTCAATCTTTAAAATGCCCTGATTATTGAGATGGCTCTAAAGATAATCTTTAAAAAATTCCTGCTGTGTGTGGCGTGCTAAGATTGATCTAGTTTGCTTGGTAGGATTTCCAGACTGCTCCAGTCTGAAATCGGGGATATTCAACTTGTTGGTTTATCTTGGGCTGATATTGCAGCTTGTGTAGTGTTCCCTGAGGACAAATGATGTCTATGGAATTTGTTGTGTAGCCAATCAGAAACTGACTGTCTTAGTGCATCAGAGTCACTAGCACAGACTTTGGAGATGTGATCCAGGCTTAAGGGACAGAGCAGTGAACTGGTTCAGAACTTACTTGGGATACCAAACATAGTTTGACATCCCAAAAGGCCTCATTTTTCCCCCCCCCCCCCCCTCTTCTCACTTTATTTGCTCCATACTACACAAACACGTCACGTCTTTTCACTATTACGCAGATTTATGTCCCACTAACAAGAAAAATGTATTCTGTGCTGGATCACGTCTAGATGATTTAAACAGCTGGATGGCTTTCAACTTCCTAAAACTAAATGAAAGTAAAACTGAAGTTGTATTTTTTGGTAGCACAGCTAAAATCTCCCTGGACCAGTTACACTAAAACAACCATCACTAATCTTGGGGTTAAAGTGGATATTTCAGTTTCAGTCATTGGATCAAGCTGTTGGGAACCGAGGTTTTTGGTTTCTTTGTGGGATATTTTTCTGTTTGCCTACTGCTTCCCCCTTCATCCACTAGATGACAACTAGAGGTTGCACACCTTGGAGGGCGTGCATGCTGACTCTGTCTGCACACCTGGGATTCATTACCCAATCATCCTGGAGTATATGAGGAGCAGGCTGCCAGCACTTCAATGCCCCTCCCCAAGGACCAGACTCACATTATCACTGTTTCATCATTGTTGAAATAAACTTTATTTATCTGATTATCAGTTCTCCTGGTAGTGTTCTGTATGTGAGTAAAGAAACTGGAACCCAACATGACGCAAGCTTTTCCGATTTGAGGCAATTGACTAAAATAAAACCGTTTTTTTTCTCAGAAGCACTTTTATTTTATTTATCCCCTTATTACCATGTGCCTTTTATGTATAGATTAGTGTCTTTTTTTTCCATAAATCAGTTTTACAGGGTAAAAAAAACAATTTTAGTTTTTCTCCACTAGTTGCTGATACATTTTAGGATTAAATTTAAAACACTTTATTTAGATTTTTTAACATCCTCCATAGTTTTGTTCTATTTTTACCAGGCGTAAGCTTAGAGAGAACCTCTGATTCCGTGAAAAAACCTTGAATCCCAAAATGTAACGAGGCTACTGAATTGTTACAGTTTAATGACATTTATTGGTTTGTGCCACCAGATGGCACTAATCCTTGTCTTTAGTCCTTTAAGACATCAAAGAAGCCGTTACAATGTAATCTCACTCAGATAGTTTGTAGAAACATTCAGCTATATATACGTGGATACAGAAGGTACATTTAGCTGCTGCTTTTTACCTTGGTGTCTTTATCTTCTGCTGCTGCTATTAGAACAAGCTTGTGTTGACATTTACAAGCAGCTATTTCTCTGAGCGTGCTGGCCGGGATTATAGTGGGATAAATCTCAGGGCCTTTCCAGGTCACCTGACAGCCAGCAAAAGGCCACATTTGTTGCTTCACCTCTCTTAATGAAAAGAAACCAAAGTCAGGCAACTTGTGAACCTGTTGTTTTCTGTTCATCCTCCTGCTCCCCTGGAGTGAAGGAATTACCTTGAAGCAGCAGGAGGGGAGAAAACGCAAGGCAGAAAAACAAGAAAATATAGAAAATATAGATTTATTATTGTGTCTTTGCTTTAGTTTCACAGAGTACTTTTGTCCTTGGTCACTCATATCTAACAGCTCATTTTAGTCTTATATTTAGTTTTTAAAAACTGCTTGAAAATTAATTTTATGAATACAATTTGGAAAGAGTTGAAACTGTGATATGGGGTAAAAATTAGATGTGTAAATATGCATAGGATTTAATAAACTTTGGGTTCTCAGTCCTTTTTGAACTCTGTTTTTTACTTTTGATTATTATTATGTTTTTTATGTTTTATTTTTTGCAAATTCAAATGTGTTAAATGTTTTGGTGTTAGTAGACTATGTGCAAAAGCAGACTTTAACATAGCCATCCAGAATTTAGATTTTTTTTTTTAGAATTTTACTCTAATAGTCACATTCTGATTATGTTACTCTGAGGTGTATATTATTCGTAATTAAAATCAAGTGTTAAAACAAAGTTTTTCCGTATCAAATCTAGAGGTGTTAAAATAGAAACAGTAACTCTTGACTTCTTTACTCTGAACTCTTACAGCTAATAGAGTTAATTCACTGACTCCGTCCCCAGAATCACAGGTTCCCACCAAAGCGAAGCAACAGAAGCCAAGTCATTTCAGAACAATTTGCTTTCCAGATGTCGGAGTTGTTCACCACGCTTAGTAAGTATTTTTTGTCTGAAATGGTTTATATAACTATCATTTTGAGTTTAGACTGACCTGTATGATAGACGTCACATTCGCCACATTGCTCCGTGTTAGCATATTTAGCTTAGCCCACTGAACGTTTGCGGAGTATAAGTGGTGGAGAAAAAAATCGAGCAGGTGAATATTCAGTCTCTGAGCTTTCACCTCACTGAACAAATGTGAGCAAATTGCTGTTTGCTCCTTCAGCAAACAACAATTGGCAAACACCAGGTGGACCTCAGCTAAGCTGGTTACAGGAGCTACTTCTCATTGTAACACTGGTAAGAACATCGGTTAATTGAGGAGCCATGTTGGGATGACTTCCTGATGTTTCAGAAAGAACAGGAGCTTTTAAAGAAACAGAGAGCCCCAAGGTGTTAAATTGTGAAGTTGAATTTAATATTTGATATATGTAGCATTTTGATAACTGATCCCAGATAGCACAGAATGATTGAAACAACATTGAATCAATGTCAGCCAGAAACATTGAATCAACGTTGAACGCTGACATTGAAACAACATTGAAAGTGGTATGTTACTTGTATGTTGAATCAACGTTAGGGTTTCAACCATAACTGACATATCAATGTTGATTCAACCATCATCTGTATGTCAACTTGTATGCATACTTGTGTTGATAGTACATTGAATCAGTTATGAATCAATGTTGATTCTACATTATATCAATGTTGAGTCAACCATCATCTGTTGTTTTTATATTGAATGAAAGCTAAGGATTTATGTACATTTTAGGTCTGATAGGTCTTCCTCCTAACATGCCACTAAAAGTTTCTTCACTGGTGTTAAACACTATATTATTGGCAGATTATGGGTAAACTGTGTACAAAAGGTTAAAAATGACATGGGTTTGATTTAACATTTTATTTAAGAAAAGAGGGACAGATCTTTAAACATATTTGACTCCTTTTTGACTGTCAAAACAACAGTCTGTTGTCCATAGAAGAACAGAGTCCATGAGGTTAAGCTTTGTACTGTATGAACCAGGGAAACAGTACAAG
>NW_015113950.1:167971-168933 GCF_001443285.1 Poecilia latipinna | reverse complement strand
ACTGAGATCAGAACCAACATTAGTTGTGGAAAAGAATAAGTTAGGAATCAATGGTGATTCAACCATCATCTGAACGTGGATCTGCATGCAGATTTGTGTTGATTCTACATTGAATAAGTTAGGAATCAATGGTGATTCAACACTCATTTGACTGTGGATCTACATGCAGATTTGGGTTGTTTTTATATTGAATGAAAGCTAAGGATTTATGTACATTTTAGGTCTGATAGGTCTACATCATAACATGCCACTAAAAGTTTCTTCACTGGTGTTAAACACTATATTATTGGCAGATGATGGGTAAACTGTGTACAAAAGTTTAAAAATGACATGGGTTTGATATAACATTTTATTTAAGAAAAGAGGGACAGATCTTTAAACATATTTGATTCCTTTTTGACTGTCAAAACAACAGTCTGTTGTCCATAGAAGAACAGAGTCCATGAGGTTAAGCTTTGTACTGTATGAACTAGGGAAACAGTACAAGTTGTGGTAACCCCAGTTTGACTCTGGTTGGCGTCACTTTGATTCCTTGCGATGTCTTCCACTCGTTCTGGCGCGTAATGAACCCACTTCTTGACAGTTTTGCTGCAGTCCTCAAGAGTCAGCTTTTGGTCAAACTGCAGAGCAACGGCTAAAAAACACAAAAATAAAAGTGAGGAAGGTGCCGGTTAGAAAGATGATAAACATTTGAAAAGTTCTGAAAGACATTGAAAGATTAAAAAGTGTACTGGTTACAGGTCTGAGAACAAATACAAACCATATAGTTCCCAATGTACACTCACTGTTAAATTAATATTTATCTTAATCTTTACATATACAACTACATTTACCCATCAAGCTGCAGTATAGTGTAGGATTTATGATATTGATATTAAATCAATATTTAAAATAAAGGGCTGTTTATCAGAAAACCTAACGATAAAACTCAGGGAGGATCAGGTTTATTTAACACACCAGAG